>NW_020954567.1:21502483-21627820 GCF_900497805.2 Vombatus ursinus
AAGAGAATGAGGAGGTTGAGGGTGATGGCTAGGATGCAGGCAGTGTTGGTTATATTTTATATTGGAGACAATAAGGAACCATTGGAATTTGCCAGAAAGAAGGGAGTGGAGAGGACATGGGATGTGTGAGTGTGTGACAAAATTTAGTGGGGCTTTAGGAAAATCACTTGGGTATCTGTGAGGTGGATGAATTGGAGAGAGGAGACACTTGAGGCAGAGAATTAGTTAGAAGGCTCTTATAGTAATCCAGGTAAGAGGTGATGAGGGCCTGAATTAGAGGTGTAGCTAAGGGAGTAGAGAGAAGGGGATATATAAAGGAAATGTAAAATTTTAAAATGATAAAATAAAGTTGGGGATAACAATGAACCTGGTATCTGGGAGGATAGGGGTGCTCTAAAAAGCAGGTGTATCTAGATCTCATATCTCACAAGATTTAAATTTAAACTTTAGAATTCATTAGTCCAAACTCTTCATTTTACAGATGAGGAAACTAAGGTCTGGAGGGGCAAAGTGCCCAAGATTTTACAATAAGCAGCAAAGCCCACACTTCAGCACCCCATTCAGTGTCCTTGAAGCTATTCCACACTGCCTCTCTTTGGTAGGAAAGATCTAAGACTAGCAAGCTAAACTGAGGGGAAAAGCTCCTAGAATTTAGGAAATGCAACACAGCACCCAGAACATCTCCCTAAACTTGCTCGCGACAGGCTGAACTATTAGTGTCAGCTGGATCATCAGTCAAAATAATTCCATTTTTCCAGTATTTTCATGAGGAAACTGTCAGAGCCAACTAGAATCAGTTGTCACCACCTTATAAATTTCCCAGCAACATATAGGTGATCTCTTCCCAAGGAAATTCCACTGAAATCCCTATTTTCCTCTAAGTACCTGCACTGTTCTTTATAGTATGGTGATTTCTGGCACAGACTTAAAATCATAGCCTGTTAGAGCTGGAAGTGACCTTAGTTCAGGCCTCTCATTGTAAACCTAAGAGAACCCAGTGAGAATTTACTTGCACAAGTTTACCTGAGAAGTTAATGATAGAACCAGACCTCAGACCTAGGTCTTCTGAATCCAAAGTCCAATACTCTTTCCAGCACTATCCACTAATTCTCTCTTCTGGCTCCTTTCACTCTTCTCTGAAGAAGCACAGTATCTGCCTGCTGGTACTACTAACCTTTGCCTTTTATAAGAGATAAGTATACCCTTAAAATAAGAGTTCTTAACCTGGAGTCCATGAACTTGTTTGTTTGTTGGGATTTTTCTTCTTTGTATTTATAATAGTTTAATAACTATTTCAACCTGATTGTTTTCCTTTGTAATCCTATATATTTTATGCATTATTATTCTGAAAAAGAACAATACGCTTCACGAGATTGCCAAAGATCTATGATACAAAAAGGGGTTAAGGACCTCTGTCTTCAAGATTTGTTAAAAATATCCTTCTGCTGTAATTCTGAATTAAAGTGTATTGATGTACTTGTATAGTGAGACACAGGAGTAGGACCTCCCACACCCTCTCTCCATCAAATATGCAGATCATTTGCTTATATTATTCACTAGTACATACTCTTCCCTCAGATTCTGCCTTAGCAGAATAATTTGTCATTCTTTAAAGAAATAAGGGACATGGGGAAATTCAATTTAACAAACATAAGAATGGACAAAAAGAAGCCTATGCCTCCTTTTAAGGGCAATTTTACATTACTACATGGAATCTAGATGCAGAAAATGAGTCTATATTGACACAAAGTATGCAGTTCTGTGCAAATTATTTGGCATTATCACAGTCTGATCTCTAATAGTTGACAAGTTTGGATGTTTTCTGCTGTTTGGAAATATAATTTGTTCTATATGTAAATTGAGATGTATGAACCTAGAGTGGATCCAAGGGGGCTGGGCATGGGAGGACCAGTTTTAGAGGAAGCCCTCTGAATGACCAGTGTTCACATCACACTGTCTCTCCTCGGGATAGCTGATACCAGAGCCACCATGTGCTGTGGGTTTGTCATGTGTCTTGTTCTTTCTTTGTGCCCTTTGAAACATGGCAGTGATGGCTTTAGAGTTGGTGGCAGGGGAGGGAATAACAGCCCTGAAGCCTGAAGTCCTCTCTGTTGGTCCTCAGTTCAGGTACAGTGCAGGGGGCCCCAGGGATCCACTACGGTCTGGGGCTCAAGCTCACTTGATGGATTATGGGTGATAATCCATCACTTGCCTTTAGTGTGCCACCTTCTGAACATTCTCCCTTCTCTTTCTCTCATTGAGATACGAATGATAGTTACTCATTCTCTTCTATCCGCTCTTTCCCTTTCACTATCAATCCATCTAGCTCCCTTGCTCCTTTCTCTCTTTTCATCTGCTCATTGAACTGCCTCATACTGCTCCTTCCTCTTCCCTGTTTCTCCATTGATGATACCCAGGTAACTCTCCCTCTTCCACATAAATTACTCACTTTTCTTGCTCCTCATACTCCTGCTCTGGTGCTTTGAATTTTTGCTTTGTGCTCTCCTCTCCCTTCTCCTTTCCCTACCCATCCCTCCTTCCTTACGTCCCTCATTAAAAGCACCAGAGAATTCAGCTCTCTTGGCATCTTGGTAGAATTGGCTATTCCCATCTCTGTGTAGAGAGACATAGAAACAGAAGGTTAAAGAAAAGCATTGAATTTTTCTCCTATGTGGGGGACTCAGAATCAGGGGCATTGGACCAATTGGAAATGTCTTTGGTGGCTTTTCAAATGTGTCTCTCTCAAGGTATCCAACTCCCATTTCTGTATTCTAACTCAACACAGTCCTGACTACTTTTATCATTCTGATAGCCTCATTCCCAAGTCTGTCTCCATCCTAGAAATATCCTTCTAATGTTGAACTTTGTCCTTTTTATACTCTGGGAAGGCTATAACTTGGTAAGTTTTGGGTCAGTCTTGATAACAATGATATAAGCAGAGGCACAACATCCAAAGACTTAGCATCACTGCCACCCTAACTACCTAGAATGCATTCTAATCAGTCTTCCAAAAGGTGGTCATTAAGTTTCCAGAAGTCATTTTCCTCGGCAGGAATGTTTGACTTACAGCTGAATTCTCAATGGGAGCTACTCTATCCATCAGTTCAGAAAACTTCAGAAGCTTACATCAGAAGGGGCCTACGTTTCTTCATGTATGTTTTCCATAAACATATATGTTTAATGTAGTGGTTGTAGAGAAACCTTTCTCTGTCTCTCTAGCTGCTTACATCACAGAGAGCTCTTTATAATGTAAACTCGCTAATTTCCCTATGCATGGAACCCTATTGACCCCATGACTGGGGATGGGGTTGGGAAGAGGCAATATTTTCTAAATGTGGGTTTGTTGGGGGATCAGAAGGTGGAAAGGCTATTCATGCTACAAGTTTTGTGTTTCTTCCCAGTCCACTTTTTACATTATAAAGCATTTATAAGAACACTTGCATCTCTTCCCACCAGAGCTTATGTCTCCTCTGGGGAGTGGGTAGAGTTTTACACTGGCTGGGCACCATTTTCCCACACACTTAAATCCAATTCTCACTCAAGTCAAGACATCACCCCATGATGTCATTGATCCCCTTCAAAAACTAAGGATGGACAACAACAAAGGTACCCTGATTAGCATTGCTACTCCCTGAGCCTCATGGAGATGCAGAGTGTTCAGAGACTATAAATGTCCCTAGCTGGGTCTTTTGTTCTATTGTGGTTTTAAGAGAAAAGTCAGATGACTGGTTCTTAAAAGGTTTTCTCTTCCTTTTTTTTTTAATCGAAGTTCTTCTGTTTTCAAATTATTTTATGCCAAGGTGACAGAAATGCTTTCTCTTCCTTCTTTGAATCCCACTGCCATCCATTCTGCTCTCCAGCCTATTGGGTGGGAAGAAAGTGATGGCAACAGCCTTGGTATATCTGGGTTTCTGCACATCTGAACTATTTCTTTACCTTCCCCCACCACGTGACCCGCCACACTCATAGTTTACTGAATATTGGGTGAGTCATCTGATATGGTATCAGATTGTATTTCATGAGCCCATGAGCTCGCATACCATAAGGATGACACTGTTTGTGACCTTGGAGCTCGGTTATACTAAGGTTTTATGTATATAAGTACTTGTATAAATGAACATGCATTTTTGCAAACAGACAGGAAGGGAATGAGACCTCAAAGACTAGCATGGGGGAAAGGATTAGAATGATGAGTGTTGAGTCATAGCATGTCCAAACCATTTTACTTCTTAACCCCAGCTGGCTTAGGACTTCCCACTTGTTTCTTTTCTGCCCTAACTGTCACTTGGTACTAATTCATTTCAAGTAGAATCAATAGGTGTTGACTAAGTAAATTCAAGGTGCATAGACCTGGACCAGCAGCATGAAGGAAAGGCCCGGGGGCACACAATTCCTCGTCAACCAAAAGTGTTGAAATCATTGCCATGAAAAGCCCCTTTGAAATCTTGCCATGGTATGAACATCAACTATAGGAACATCTGATATCCTGCACATGGTACCAGAAATTCCTTTTGCCACTGACCATGGTAATGTAGGGCTCCCTAGTATGTAAGAAATCTTTGGATCACGTCTCTATTTGGCCTTTCATCATTCAATCTTCGGCCAAAAAAGGAAGGCATGAGTCAATCTATCTCTTGCTGCCAGGAGAAACTGGAATCCCCATATTAGCTTTTATTGCATTCTTTTCATTGAAATATGCCATTTTCCTGGCAATTTTCACTACTCTATCTCTGAAATTGGTGGGGTTTATTGAATGCATTCAGAAGTAGTTACAGTAGTTCGGTGAAATTCTGAATGCATTCAATAACGTGCAAAGGATCAACATTTAAAGGGAGCTTGAAGGTCAAGTAACATGCATGCAACTTTCCTGGTTTTATCTTGATGCCTGTGTGTACAGGTGTGCCCATGTGAAAGAAATGAATATTCATGACTGAAGTGTTAATATAAGCCCTTACCAAGTAGACTATGGGTAATAGTATCATTAAACATCTAGTTTTTCTCTGATATTACCATGTAACAAGCTTTCAACTGACCCATTAGATGACTTTCCCAGTAGCCCCCACCTTAAAGCATGGCAAGACTGGCTTAGTTTGATCACATGGGACAAATGGGGTAAAGTCTTTTGTCATGCAAAGAAGCATTATTTGCCATAAAGCCAGACAGGTCATCTAGTTCTTTAGCACTGTTGAAGAGACCAAAGAATTAAGATTAAATTTTGCAGTCAGATATCCCATTAACTCGGGATTTTGAATGCTGGCTAAGAATGGATTGGAAACTTCTAGGAGTGAGCACATAAGAAGAACGGTGTTCTTCAAGACTTCATCTTTATTTTAGAGCCACCTTGTGATTGACTTCACCTGACTTTGTGCTGAGATGAAGGAAATTGATGGTCATAAACTCTCAGGACGCCTTGCTGTATCATCTCAACTGCCTTGGAAATGAGATTGTTGAGGGATGAGTGGTGAAGAGAAAGTGAATAGAATGGAAGCCACGTGGAAGTGGTTATAAGAAAGGCATTACTCAAGCTTATGTACACCTAGTTTTCTCATGGACTTTACAGAATGCCTCATCCATTGCCCATGAAAATTATGCTGCCAACCTACTCTTGTTGTGGTATGAGCATTGAATTGTTTTTCCATACAGGGAATGAGTTTGAAACCCCCCTTACCCCCTTTTTTTTAACCAACTCTCAAAGCACTTGGAGTTGCTTTTCCACACAGGGAAAGTTCCCTTTCTGACATACATGTCAGTTCCCTTTCTGACAAGTCTTTTAAAGCTATCTGTACCAAATGAAGGGGGTTGGACATAAAACCAAACACATTTTACTAAACTTTATAACAATCAAACCTATAATCCTGACTTCAGCAGAGTAATGCACTAATCAAGGGACCTAGCTAGCTAGTGGTGCAAAAAATCTCTTTAACCAGAAATTCAACTCAGACTATGGTAGTGAAAGCACTGGATCCTCTTTAGCAGTCCACTAAGAACAGTAAGCCCCATTATTTTCTGTTCAAAACCTAGGGTTCTAGAGCCTAATATGAGGAAAGGTAGTGACTAACCTAAGAGGCTTTAAACTACGCAAACTAATCACTAGCTCAGATTATACTAGCAGTCACTTTACTACAAGAGAACAGGGACAGCCTGGAATTATAGAATTTGCTTCCACCTGGGGGCCATATTGGCTGAATTACAGATGGTGATATGACCTTCCTAGAAAGAGTTGAATATGAGGAAGATCAGAGCATCTCTGCACATCATTAGAATGTTAAGACCAAGAAAGGGGAAAAAAATACAGTCTTCTTGCTGAATCCTCATAAATAAACCTGCAGGAGGTAATGAGAAACTTTGTTTTCTTCCTTTTCTTGGTTTGAGGATTAAAATGATCCCCTGGTTGCATTAGATTTCAATATAACTGAAAACAATGGAGTTCGTAAAAAGATTTGTACTCAATATCCAGAACTTAGCAAGTCCAGCAGGCTAAGGGGAAGCTCATGAAGCTAAGCACCATTTGTTAAACACAAAGACCAATAGTTCTAGGAATTAGAGGTAGCACAGCTTAGCAGAAAGAGTATTAAACCAAAAGTCATGAAGCCTAAATTTGATTCTTAACTATGCCACTGACTATCCATATGACTCTAGACAAGTTGCTTAATCTCTATGAATCTCAGTTTCCCCATCTGTAAAATAGGGATAATATAACTGTCCTATTGTGAGGATCACATGGAATAAGGGATTGTGCATATGAGGGAGCTTTGTAAACCATAAAGGATGCATTATTAAAATAGTTATCATATTAATATAATGCTCCACAATTTATTAAATGCTTTTTCCAGAATAATAATGTGAGAGAGATGGTGATAAACTGGAGAACATCCAGAGATAGGCAATCAGTATCTCAAAGAATCTTGTATCTGTGTTATAAGAAGACTGAAGCAAACAGGGCTGAGCAGACTCAAGGGAAACATGGTGGGAGGGGCTGTTATCTGGGAGAGGGATTAGATTAGTTATGTTTGACCCCAGAGGAGAGAAATAGGAACAAAGAGTAGATAGAAATTGCAAAAAGGCAAATTTGGATTCAATTTCAGGAAAATCTTAAGAATTAAGGTCCAAAAGCAGAGGGGACTGCCCTGAAAGGTGATAGATTTTTCCTCCTTGAAGTCTTCAAAAGGAGCCTAGATGAGCCCTTGTGAGTTGGACTCATGGCTACTGAGGTCCATCCCAACTCAATTCTGTGATCCTTGAGTGTAGTGTAGAGGGAAAAGTACTGAATTTCCTAAAACTTGGAGCTAGTCAAATATGGAAGACTCCCTTGGCATGTAGTATCTCCAAAGCAAAACAAAGGCTAAATAACCATTCATCTGAGACACACACACACACATACATTTTATGTGTGTGTCTATACACAGACACACACATAAGAAAGGGAGAGAGAGAGAGAAGGAGGAGAGCTTCTTGTTTTCTTATGTGTTGGGATTTGGATGTCTCTTCCAATCTTGGAATTCCCTAGACACTCAGAAGACTTAGGTTTGAATCCTCACTGTGACACTAACTGTGTAACCATGGGCAAGTCACTTTACTTGTGTGAATTCTCATTAGTACAATGAGGATACTATACTACCTTTCTCACCTTGTTATAAGGATTCTGGTTCTAGAATATTTTCCTCCATTTTGTATTTCCTTACATAGTATAGTAGAAAAGCAATCTGAAGTGTTGCGTATCTAATCAAATGAATAAACCTCAAGACACAGTAAAACCCAGCCATAGAGACTCAGAGTTCTTGATGGGACCTCTAAGCAATAAATGGAAGAATAAAGACTAGACCTGTGATGCCATTGATATGGAGAGCTCCCAGACGAAGAAGTTTCCTCTACCAATTCAGGTCAACCCTAAATCACTCTGGTCCCAGACCAAGCCCTACTTGGTCACTGTTTGAGCCCTGATTGGCTCAGAATGAACGTAAATAACAATTGTTTCTGTTTTGGCCAGGAACTCAGAGGGTCTTCCCTCTCAGATCTATTTTTTTTTTTTAAAGATGCCATTCTTTGCCTCATTTTTATCAAGCCTTAATCACTGAATGGGTGCTGCCTCAGTCAAACTGAGACCTGTTGAAAAAAAAAAACCTTAGCTTGAAAACGACAAGGTCTTCACTGCAAACTGGGCCATCTCCAGTTGTCCTGATCCATATCCGACCCAGATGGCTCCTGAGGAAAAAGTGAGGATGGTGTCTTTGGTGCCTTCCCTCACTTAAATCCAATTCACTTGCATATTATGGCAACACCTCCCTGCTATAATGGTCCTCTTCAAGAACAAAATTAAATGGAGTTTAATAAACTCCTACTATGTACAAGGCACCATTCTAAGTGCTATAAGGGATACAAAATTATCTTTAGTCTTTACCTTCAAGGAGTTTACAGTCTTCTAGTTGTCATTCGGTCATTTCAGTTGTGTCCAACTCTTCATGACCCCATTTGGGATTTTCTTGGCAAAGATATTGGAATGGTTTACCATTTTTTTCTCCAGCTCATTTTACAGAGGGGGAAACTGAGACACTTAAGGTGAAGGAATTTGCCCAGAGTAACACAGCTAGTAAGTGTCTGAGGCTGAATTTGAACTAAGCAAGATGAGTCTTCCTGACTCTAGGCCTAGCATTCTATCCATTGTACCACCTAGCTGCCTCACAGTCTTCTGATAGGGGATGTTAAATAGATACAGAAATATTTGTATAATGCATTGTAGTATTTGGTAAATGCTATATGAGTGATACAAACTTAGCCTTACATAAATACAAAAAAGGAGGAATCATTTTCAGTTTGAATGATCAAAGAAGATCTGTTCCCACCAGGGTTCTTTCAGATTCATTTGACACCGTAAGAAGAGAAGAGGCAGGGAGCAGAAAGTGTTTTTAAGTCTTGGGTGGGGAGGGAAGTACTTTGGGGAGAGGAGGGAGAGAAAGAATAGAAGAACTTGATATCAAGGTAGCAACTGTAAAGACAGAGAAGTTTGAGAACTTGTTGCCCTAGCTAGAGTGAGAAACAGAGTTAATTCACAGGAGAAATCAAATTGAGAGTGTCGTTTGAGAGAGGGAACCTGGGAGCTAGAAGGAAAGATTACAGAAAAGGATGAGTGATTACACATTAAAGATCTGGAGGGCAACTTGACAATTGAGCTTGAAACTTCTCATTTTTTACTAATAAGACGTGAGAATCAGGGCCCTCTTTTTGGAGAGCAGTTATTGAACAGAAAATAAACTACTCAGTTAAGTTGTAGTTCAAGGGAGGCAGTGTACAGGAGCCCATTGAATTTATTTCTTTGCTTGATTACTTGATTAATTTTAATTGGGGTCACTTTTCAAAAAAAAACATGCAATATCATGTAGTGGAAAGATCACTGTACTTGGAGTCAAGAAAACCTAGATTCAAATCCTGTCTCTGAGACTTAATAGCTATGTGACTGTAGGTAAAGCAGCTAAATTTGGAGGCTCAGTTTTCTTGTGAATCAAATGGAGATAACAAAACTTATAATAGCTATCTCACAGGGTTGTTGTGAGGATCTAAGAAATTATGCAGGTAAATTCCTTCATAAATCTGAAAGTCATTTATTATAAAAATAGTAAAACCACTAATTACAATGACAGTTAAGTCTGAATCAGTAAAAACATATTTATAGAAAAATAGTGTTGTTCATTTCAAATATATCAAGTGCTCTTCTCCTAATAAAGCGTTGCCTATTTGAGGTCCTAAAACATAGATAGATAGATAGATAGATAGATAGATAGATAGATAGATAGATAGATAGATATAATATATACACATATATTAGAATATTTGGTAATTAGCACATCATTTGTTTAAATGAAAATAGATACTACCAAAATGTGGTAACATTCCCCTTCTCAAATATGTAACATTCCCTTTCTAATCTCAGTATTAATTGCTCAGAAAACTCTTTGTGCTGATAGTACAAAATAAATTAGTTTGACCCATATCTTAATCATTACCAATTTCGAATCAACGTGATTCAAATTGTTGATGTTTTATTATCCCCATAGTATAGATGTCCATTTCTCATTTCAAGTAGTGCTGGCAGAAGAAACAGCTGCAGTCCTCGTGCTGGTGAAGCCAAGGGTGTTTGCTTTTAGGATTATTCACTACCTCTGGCCCCAGCATCTCATTCTTCCCATACCTGATTGATGCCAACCCCCAGATGCAAGAACAAAGATTGGACAGAAATTCTTCCTGTGGAAGAAACTGCTGTGCCCATGTTAACCTTTTCCGCCATATCCAGACACACAGATCATAGTTCTTCATCAAGGGGGCCCATCTAAGAAAGCTAAAGGTGGAGAGACTTTGGTGCTGTAGTCCAAGTACTTATTGCATGTGATCCGTAGCCTAGCACCACCCCCACCCTCACTTCTTTCCACAGTGGGCTCCCAGGTGTGGTCTCATATGGACTGAGTTTATCCTTTGGTGTGAGGAGGAAACAGCAGGAAGAAGAGTAAGCAGGCTGCTCTCTATCCCCTAGTGCATTGCTCCTACCCTAGAGTAATCTGGAATAATATCTATAATAAAACTTACATACATATGACTCAGGTCTAGGGGTCTCCCCCTAGAGCTAGGGGGTCTCCTTCCTTTTCTTCTAGATAAGGTACTCAGTGTACAATATGGATATTAGGTATAAGACCTGATCCCGTAAAAAATGCTTAAAATACACAAGGCTAACAAATACAGAAACATAAAGCAAGTACCCATGCCACACATTATTCCCCCCCAAAGTAACAACATCTTTGTGGCACCACTGAAATAGATAGTTATTTCTCATCTCACACTTGCACCGTGTGAGTCATTCACAAGGTCTAGCTCTCCAGGCCAATTAGGGCATGGCTTGGGTTTTCTTAGTTCTTTCTGCTACACCATCCTTGTGGCGAGGGGGCTTCTTCTCTGTTGTGGGAAGCACCTTCCACTGAGTATCCTGTAGCTGACTCAGAAACTCTAAGACTTACAAGGGTTTCAGAGCTAGATACCTTAATTTTTCAGGATCACTGATCACTTGACTGTCCTCAGAAAAGAAAAACAAGAGCAGAAGACTGTGACTATTCAGGCTCACATAAGCAAGCACATGTTCTTACTGTCATGCTCTTGCATCTACCATTGATGCTGGCAGGTAGGGTGGGATTCTCTCATTTCCCCTTCCCCTTATTAAATGTTCAAGGGAGAGAAAGCTCTGGAATAGTCCCCAAGGAGAACAGACTTTTTCTCATCAGTTGTCCTTAGAGCCCACTGATTGGGCAGCTCCTCCTGACTCCTGTGGCTAATCATTTTCAACACAACCCCAGACATTGGTGACCAGTTGCTACATCATCTCAGCAAGTTATCCTTCAACAAGGAGCCAGGGCACATGTTCCACAGAAAGAGACCAGAGCAAATGCCTAGTTCCTTTGGAGATTCATAAATCCAGCAGATTAGAAGCTACCTCTGATCACTCCTGATACATACACCTAAGAAAATTAGACCCAGAGAGCACCATACATCCCAAGACATCCCATTTTAGAGAAATTATGCCACTCTCTTTTCTAGTACAATTTTTTTTCCAGGCCATTGAAAAGATCTTTGTCAATCATTCCTTCAAGTTTGTGAGCAGGAGCAGGCAATGTTTATTCCCTCTCTCATTATTCTATGAGATCCTAGATTTTAAGGATCCTCCTGGGGGCCACTGGAAAGGGTAGATTTATACAGGTTGAGGCCATATTGCCAAGCATGAGGCAAAACCCCAGACTATCTTGTCTCACTTCCATATCTTATTCCATTGTTTTGGAATGCTAGGGAGTATGTTGGGGGAAAAAGTATACTGGAGAGAACTAGCGAATAGCCCTTGGAAAACCATTTAAAAAAACACATAAATGGCCTTTCGTTTACCCCCTTTCTACTCCCCGGGATGGGACCTAGAAGCCTGGTTTACAAAGCTCTCAGATAAACACCTTCCTGTTCTTGTATTCTTTCTCAGATATCTTTGTTCTGACTCTTAGATGATAAGACCTATTGGGTCAGAGATATATCTTTGTTTAAACTTTGCATGTCTCCAAGCCTCTTGCTGGGAGTTCATGTGTTCCATATTAAAAGTTGTAACTTAACAGTATCAGATCCGGAGTAACTTAATCCCCCCGTTGCCTTTCCATACTTAGGACACATGCCCTAAAAAGGCTTCCAGAAAGACAGTCAAGTTCCTTTTTCCTGTTTGCATTTCTGAAATTCTTAAGCAGGTATAGGTGTCTCATAGTGATTGGGATTTATTTATTTTTTTTTACTAAGAATTTCCATTTCTGGACCAGTATAATCTTCATTCCACTAATCTGGTTTTATAGCTATTCCTTGGAAATTGGGGAGTTTTGATGAAAGGCTTCTGTGAAAATAGAGGCTGCAGGTCAGACTAAAGAATCCTCAATGAATCAAGGAATAAAGGATAATGTCTAAAATGTTGATGCTGGTTAGAGATAGCCACCCAAGGACAATGGCAAAGTGGCTTCCAAATTTACACTGGAAAACTGGGAATATACAAATGGGATGTAGAGTATTCTGGCCCTTTCAGAAAATGTGTTGACTCCCAGAGTGCCAAGGCTGTGTGGCAGAGACAATAGGGATTGGGAGAGGGGTGTCAATTGTGGGGAAGTGGTAGGGGAATTCCTATGGGCCTCATACTACTTTTGTCTTTTTGTAATTCTCTTGTTCTGTTTGTTCCTTAGATGTCTCTGACTACCTGTCTTTTTTCTCTCCACTCTTTTCTGGGCTGCTCTGCTGTCTAATTGGATTCACCATAGGAACGCTTTGGGGTAAATATCTTCTTTGATTTTCCTTGGGGTAGAAGCATGGGGGAGTGATGAGAAGACAAGAAAAGATAAGGTTGGATGGGATCTGGAGGTGGAATATTGGAGGAAAGCTGATGAATTGATGCAATTGAATTTCTCTCTAGTTTCTTCTATTTCCTGTTACCCTTACCATTGAAATCTCATAGAGTCTTTATTTCCTCTATACCAAGAGGTTAAAAATTATGAATAGTTCAATTCAATAGACATTTATTAGGCACAACTATGTACAGGTAGTATACTAGGCATTAGAGGACAGACAAAATTTAGATGTAAAAATATTATTGTTATTATGGATCTTATAATCTAATGGGGGTGATGGTGGTTGAGATAAATGCAAATAACTATTAAACAAAACATTACTGGTTATGTGTGTTAGAAAGGTACAGAACAAAAGGCACCATGGGGTTTAAGGGGAAATGACATTCAGAGAAGGGTTTATTTAGGAAGTGACATTTTAGGTTTTTTTCCGTATAAGTAATACTAATATACTGCAGTAAAATTGAATTGGATTGCATGCTACCATTCTCAGAATGTCTATTTTTCACCAAATTAACTCTGCACTGGAGACTTACCTAATACAGCTCTAAGAGGAGAGGATTGGAAGCTGAAGACTGAGTAACAACCTGGGAATCTGAATCTAAAATTTCAAGCCAGTCTTTGATTTTCTGAATGACCGCCTAGTGCCTTCCTCTTTTTTTTTTTTTGTTGGTGGTAGTAGTTTGTTTTAATAAGTAGCCTAACATTTTCAAAGAATAATTTTGGAAATACATAGAGGACATGGGATATAAATGTGTGTATGTGCATGTGTGACAAATGTCACATGGGCTCTGGGTGATTTTATTTTCAGTGGTACCAATCAATAAATATTTATTAAGCACATACTATGTGCCAAGCACTATGCCAAGCACTGGGAATACAAAGAAAAGCAAAAACATCCCTGCCCTGAAGAAGCTTACAGTTCTCATGGGGGAGACAAAACGCAAACAATTATGTACAAACACGATACATCCAATGTACATGGGAGGTAATTGCAGTAGGAAAACACTAGTAGAATGTGGGGGTAGAGGTAATAGGAAAGGCTTTTTGCAGAAAGTAGATTTAAGCTGAGTCTTGAAAGAAGTCAGGATGTGGAGGTGAGAAGAGAAAACATCCCAGGTCTGTGGATTTGGAAGATGCAGTGGCATACATGGAGGCAGCTAGGTAGTGAAGTGAATAGGGGTCCTTGAGTCAAGAAAATTCATCTTCATGGGTTCAAATCCCACCTCTGTGTGACCCTGGCTAAGTCACCTAACACTGTCTGCCTCAGTTCCTCCTCTGTAAAATGAACTGGAGAAGGAAGTGGCAAACCACTCCAGTGTCTTTGCCAGGAAAACCGCAAATGAGATCATGTAGAGTCAGACAAGAACTGAATTGAACAACAAAGTGTCCTGTGTGAGGAACAGCAAGAAGGCTAATGTGACTGGATCCTAGAATTCTAGGAGGTAAATGAAATGTAAAAAGACTAAAAGGCAGGAAGGGGCCAAGTTATAAAGGACTTTACAAACCAAACAGAAAGTTTTATATTTGATTCTGGAGATAATAGGGAACCACTGGAGTTCACTGAATAGGAGCTTTAGGAATATCTGGTGAAACAGTGATTATAACCTTTGAGCAAGTCTTAAAGTTGAAATACTGAGATAAAATCATTATCCCAGTATTCTAACTTTCTACTTAAAGTTTTGTATGAATGTATTTGAACTTTATTCCTGTTTTTAGTCAATCTTTTACTTTATTTTATTTTTTAATTAAGCATTTATTTTCTCCCTCACCCAATTCAGAAGAAAAAAAAAATCTTTGTAACAAATATACATAGTCAAGCAAAACAAATTCCCACATGACATGATGAAATGGATGGTTCAGAGAAATATGAGAAGACTTGTATGAACTGATGCAGAGTGACATGAACAGAACCAGGAAAAGAATTATTTGACAGCAATACTGTAAAGAGTTTATTTCCTTGAGTTTCTGGTAGCATATCATTTCTAGTTGGTTTGGGGGAACGATAGAAAAAGAGAGAGAAATGAGGCCTGTTGTATTTCTAGTGGTTGCTTGGGATCCTGAAGCAACTGGTTTCCCTTTTTTGGACCTCTTCTAAATTTTAATAACCAAAGATAGTAGAACCTTGAATTTTGTTCATTAGTTTATGTACTGTGCTTTACACACGATAGGTAATTTCTTGTTGGTGACCCTAGCTAGGCAATTGATTGTGATTTCTTTTTGACCTAACCTGATGAAAATAGATAACTGGAGTATGCCATCTTGTGCCCCAGGAGAACACAGGGTGGATTCCAGTTTCCATGGAGCTATATTTTTATTTTTATTTCTTAATATTTCACTTCCTGTATAGTGATTCGAAGAAAACGAAGTGCTTGCTTGTCTTTTCTGGAGGATGAATGGGGAGAAAGAAATGCAGTTTACATTATTGGTTTTATACTTATTAAAAGGAATGGTAGTGCATTTCCTCCAGTAGAAACAAAATCATTTCCCTGAAGCTGAATATGCAAGAGTATTATTTGTGGAGTAAAGATAAAGGTGAATAGGATTGCACGCTTGTGCAAATTTAATTCTTTGGATCTATGAGACTGGTAAGGGCAATGTTGGAACTGAGAGCTGTCTCTGCAGGAAGACCTAGCTCTACAGATTTAATTGGTGGTTTGATCCAAGGACCTGCTGGGAAGTCTGCATGAGGTGCTAACTCTGGAACATATGACCTACTACAAGCGATAATGTCATATCCCCTGTTGCCCCCCCTCCTCATTCTTTCCCACCCTAATGAGCTTTACAGAGGTGATAAACCTTTAGCTGATGAGTACACTGAGCTAAGTCCTTTGGGGAGATATGAGGATCAATACTGTCCCCTGCTCTCCATCATAGTTAGTTTCCCATTCTCTCTTAATGTTTATCTTCCATATCATCTCCATCAACACCTATTGGTTCATTCCAGTAAGAGCCAAGTAGTTCCTGGGACAATGGGAAGCATTGGGAAGGGTTTTGCTATGACCACATCCCTGGTCCTATCTCCTTTTCTCTCTCTTACTCTGGCATTTTCCTGGATACAGTAATTTTCAGTTTCTTCTCCTTCTACATACTAATAATTGTGTTTTGGATGCTTTTGCCACAGCACCAACAAAGGCCGGGATATCAAAACCATTAAGTCTCTGCGTGTGCTCCGAGTTCTGAGGCCGCTGAAAACCATCAAGCGCTTACCCAAGCTCAAGGTATAATTTCCCATGCTTCCTGTCTCTATGTACCCTATCACCACCTTATTTTTAGAGCAACTGACTTGTTTTTCATGTGGCACCCTTTACCTTTTTACTCTACATACGATGGACCACAGTCTGAGAAATTTAGAAAGAGATCTTTCACCTCCTGATTCTAGTTTGAGATGACATTTTTATTTCCTGTAAGGCCATTTGACTTACTTAGGTATGTGTATAGTGTCTAGATTTGATGGGCATTCCACTAGTGAGGACTGTGATACTGGTACAGGTCAAAAACTCATCCATCATAAAAAAGAGAGTGGGGAATGACTGGGGTTTTAGCAGTTACATACCAGAAGGCAGATGTACACTGGGCTAGATGAGCTTCCAAGCTCAGGATAAGAGGGGCGGGATGTGTTTGTGTGGGAAGAATTCTATCTAAGTTTAAAAAGCACAAGAAATTGCATATAGTTTTAGAAATTGAGTGTGAATAGGGGCTGTATTTCTCTTAGAGTCAATCAAAGCTGGTATGTGAGACTGATTCATGCACTTAAGTACTTTCTGGAAAAGAGAGAAGGTATCTCAGAATTGGAGAAGCAGAGATTCTGAGATTCTAGATGTGAGAAGTTGAAGGAACCATGGAGCAAAGACAGAATTGAGCTATGGTAGAAAAGGGAGATATTGAAAACAGTTCTTGGCACTATAGGCCAGAGGACATATGATGGAAAGAAGGTTGACTCTTTTTCCTACCACATCCAACTGAGAAAAGACTATCAGGTTTGGTGATTAAGAGATCATTTGGGACCTGGCAGAGAAGAGTTTCAGTTGAGTGGTGGGGAGATAAGTTAGCTAGCAAGGAATTAAATAAAAGTAAGAAAGTAGAGACAATGAATGCAGATAAGAGGTTGTCTATGAAATGAAGAAGGGATATTGGACTAGTAAGATCAAGGAAAGATTAACAATGCAGGAGATTTGGGCATTTTAATAGGCAGTGGGAAAGGAGTCAATAGACTGAATTAGAAATTTATGGAGAGTAGGGATAATAAAAGGGGAACTTTCCTAGAGAAGAAAGGAAGGCATAAGATACAAAACACAAGTAGAGGGGTTGGCACTGTCAAGAAAGGCCACATTATACTCTGAGGAAGGAAAGAAAGGAAGACAAATTGAGGGGATTTGAAATATGAAATTAGAAAATAGAGGGAGTTTACAACAGATTCTCATTCTCTCTCTCTCTCTCTCTCTCTCTCTCTCTCTCTCTCTCTTTTTTTTCCAATGTATTATGAAGTGGTCCTCTTCTGAGAGGAATAAGGAAGGAGTAGTGTAGATGGTTCAAGAAGCCACCTTTTATCTTGTTCTGGAGCCTAAACCATCAAACCAGACTGAGGCAGCTCCTCTCTCTGCAATGGCATACAGTATAATGTAGGTGGCTTTAATGATTCTAGGAGGCTACAAGTGTCAATCACATTCCCCACAGAGTTGAGCTAATTAATCTAGTAATGCTTCACCCAGAGCATTGGAGAGACAACTGCACAGGATACAAGTCACCCCAGGGCTAGACTCCCCAGTGCTCAAAACCTAAAAACCTAGAAAAGAACCTAAAAATGGCATGAAATGCAACGAATTCCCACGTAATATTTCACGATTTATGGAAAGAGCACTGGAACAGGAGTCTCTGGAGGGAAAGTATCTAGTTCCGGTTTCTCCCAGATTCACTATTGGACTGAAGCACAAGCTTTTGTTTGCGTAATCTGTTTATTTTAACTTCCCAAAATGAAGTTAGAAGTGATGACTGTCCATTAATGTACACTGGAGCTGATTTTTAGCCCTAATCAGAGTGCAGTGAACACAACTGGGAAGTAATGTCTCCAGTTAGTTTCAAGAGTCTTTGACGTACTGTGAATGAAATGCTTTGAGCAACTTTAAAAAAAGAAAAGTATGACTTTTATACTAAATAATATTCAGCTTAGAAGAATTGATGACCTCCTGTCACACTCTCTCTCAGGCAAAAAGCTAAAAAGGAAACCATTTTCTGTGCACAAATCTAAGAACATTATTATCACCTTTGTGACCCTGGACAAGTCTTTTGGACTCAGTTTCTTCATTTGTAAAATGAAAGGATTGAATTGTATTTTCTCTAGATAAACTTTCTGCTCTAACATTTTTTTATTCAATGAGAGTTCATATTAACTATCTGGGCCAGAGTTTCCTCACCTACATACTTAAAGGGTTGAACTAGAGAAATCAAATAGTTGTTAAGAACTCATTATGTGTCTCTGTTAAGTATTGTGCTAGGCATTGGTGATACCAAAGACAAAAATGAAACAATATAGCTTACATTATATCAAGGAAATAATATATAGACATATAAGTATAAATAAAATATATTTACAGTAAATACAAGGTCTTTTCTGGGGGAAAAGACATAAGGAATAGAGTGCTGGACTTGGAGTCAGGAAGACCTGAGTTCAAATCCCATCTCATATACATCTTGTTGTTGAGTCGTTTCAGTTGTGTACAACTCTTCATGACCCCATTTGAGGTTTTCTTGGCAAAGATACTGGAGTGGTTTGCCATTTCCTTTTCCAGATCATTTTACAAATGAGAAACTGAGGCAAATAGGGTTAAGTGACTTGGTCAGGGTCATACAGCTAGGAAGTGTCTGAGTCCGGATTTGAACTCAGGAAAATGAGTCTTTCTGCTTCCAAGTCTAGTGTCCTATCCACTGAACCACCTAGCTGCCTCTTATACTTACTACCTGTATAACTCTAGGCAAGTCACTTAACCTCTCTCAGCCTCAGTTAACTCATCTGTAAAGTGAGGATAATAATAGCACCTACCTCAAAGGGTTGTTGTGAGTATTGAATGAGTTAACATATTGGGTAAAGCACTTTGTAAACTTTAAAATACTGTATAAATCCTAGCTATTATTATTATTATCGAACACGGGAAAGACCTGGACATGTTTGTGGGCATCAGGGAAGGATACAGAAGATAGATGTTGATAAGAGAGAAAAAAGAAGAAGAAATGATTATAGCAATAATCTGCCAGAAGAAAACAGTCTTTCAACTTTAACATTCTATATTTGACATATGTTCATTTTGCAGCTCTGGGCCTCATTTTACCAATCTGTAAAGTGAGACGATTGGCCTAGATGATTTCTAAGGTTCCTTTCAGTTCTAGTCTTCTACAATTAGGTTTCTGTGCTTCTTACCGAAGCAGAATTCTCCACAAAGAGAGCTTTGTAGGGAATTTCACAAAGGAACGTGCATGGATGGAATAGTTTTGAACTCCTTGGCCCTCTTATATCCCTTTTGATCTTATTCCTTTGGTCTACCATCCACATAGAACAGGATCTGTCTCCTTTCCCTAATAAGTAGTCTTTTCATTTCTGTCCAGCAAAGGCATCTTTTGTCCCTGTGGTACCCTTTGCTGTGGAAAGAGGGTTTTCCCCATCAGGTCACTCTGTGTTATAGATATGTGATGAGGGCTTTATTTTATCTTCTGATTGATGGTGGGGAATCTAAAAACTGAAAATGAAAGTCCATGGGCTTTACAATGAGCATTAACTCCTTCTGTAGGTGTAGATGGTTAGGTGAAAAAAACATACAAATCTGAATTATCCATTACCTCTCAAATCCACTAGCTGATGTTTGCTTCTCTCCATAGGCTGTCTTTGATTGTGTAGTGACCTCCCTGAAGAATGTATTCAACATACTCATTGTCTACAAGCTCTTCATGTTCATCTTTGCCGTCATTGCAGTTCAACTCTTCAAGGGGAAATTCTTTTATTGCACAGACAGCTCCAAAGACACAGAAAAGGAATGCATGTAGGTGCTGCAGATGGGTATGAAATCCTACCATCTTCCTGAGAAAATAGGTCCTGTTCAGTCCCAGGATGATAGAATCAGTGCCTGAAAGGTTTAATGAGATATCTTTAGTATACCCCTTCCTTGGATATGGATCACCTTCAGTTTAAATTCCAAGAGCCGCCTATATGTGTAATTCCCATACAACAGGACCTCAAAGTCACCCAGCTATGCATAGAATTATCTAGCTAAATATAAGTCAAATTCTTTTTATACTGCTCAAGTGTAATGTTAGATGGGAACAACAAAAAAAAGGGAGAAGTCCCTTTTGGAGAAAAATCAATACTTTTTTATCGATGGATATACCATTCAGCATAAAAGTCAATTATTTCCACTGGAAAAGGGAATGGTCTGTTGTGGGATATATGTAGTGAGGATTGTTTCCTTCTCTTTCATGCTAAATAAATAGCTCAAATCAAGGTCCATGGTTGCATTTTCTTCCTCTTCTTCCCTTGTTAGACTTCCTAAGAAATTCTCAGTTACTGCTTCAAACAATAGAGCAATCTTACCTTAGAATTATCACCCTGATTCATCATTCAGAAGCCACTTTCAACAACCCATAAGATCAGGCTGTATCTATGCAAAGTAGTCTACTTTAAATTATCTGGATATAAAGAGGACCATCTTCCTTTTTTGGAAGGGATAATTGAAGTGCATGATAATCCTCAAACTTGAGGGTGATCGTTAGCTCAATTCAATCCAGTTCAATTCATCAAGTATTTATTAAGCACTCCCCCATACGCCAAGCATTGCTTCAACCTCTGGGTGTACAATGATAAAAATGAAAATAGTCCCTAACCTCAAGTAGCTTACTAGGAAAAAAATTTCTGAACACAAGTAAGTAAAGACAAAATATTTGCAGAGTAAATACAAAATAGTATGGAGGGAAGTATTAACAATTGGGGGAACCAAGAGGTGCTTCATGTAGAAGGTGGCACTTGAGCTGAGCCTTGCCTAAAACAGAGGTTGGGATTCCAAAAGAAGGAGGTGAGAAGAGAAGACCGTTTAGGCATTGTTTCATCTGCCTCTCCTACCAGATCTTTAGCCAAATAGCTAAATGTGTTTGAATGCTTGAGTCTACCTATTCTCCTACATCCTTCTTTCATATTTTCCCCTCCTCCAATCCCCAAAATGTCCCTCCATGTGCCTGCTTTTTTTTTTCTCTTTTCCATCTGCCCCCATTTCTATTACTAGGGAAAAAATTAGTTGGCAATGTAAGTGAAAAATGTTGTCATTCTGTAGATCTACTATTATTGTTCCTTCCCCCTAGCATCAGCATGTCATTGCCCAGCAAAACAGCAGATATTTCCTCTCTACATTGTAAACTATGATGAAGAGGCCCTGTTTTTGCTTTTTCTCTGCTTTGCAGAGGCAACTATGTGGATCATGAGAAAAACAAGATGGAAGTAAAGGGTCGGGAATGGAAACGCCACGAGTTCCACTATGACAACATCATCTGGGCCCTGTTGACCCTTTTCACTGTGTCCACAGGGGAAGGCTGGCCACAGTAAGTAATGGAGCCTACCTCTCTGTTAATGAACCCAAAGTGAGACTACATAGTCGCTTTGAAAAGGTGATTCAAGTTGAACAGAACTGATTCTGCCATTATTCAAGGGGAAGTAAGTCGTTCTTATTGAGCAAGGTAAACAGAAAAGTGGTCACACAGAATCCCTTTAGGCAAAAATTGAAAGAAGGATGATAAGACAAGAAAAATATTTGAGAAAGGGTGCTCTAGCCAATTTGAGAGGTACTTGTAGAGGAAAGAACTTTTGCATACTTCATACACACATACACTTTTTTAGGAGGACAAGGGCTGTTGAAACCAGGAGTTTCTCAAACAACTCCACTCTCTAGGCACGGGTTCCATCTGCTAGCCTTAGAACTATGGGCCAAGGTTTGAGTAAGGGAGCAACATTATAGTGAATAAAAAATTGAAGCTAGAGATAAACCTTCTCTCGTCTTGACTCTTATGAGTAAGGCCTATTTCCTTACTTCCAATTAACTACATTTATAGTTGGCCATGTAGACATCCCCAAGCTACCACGATTTGCCCGGTTGTAACAAATCCTACTCATTTACAAGGAAATAACTGAAATCTTGAAGGCTGCATTTGCAAACCTAAACTATAGAACTAAACAATACAATTATACTCTTACTCAATACAAAATGAAAGAGTGATAAGAACAGTTTGCCATTTGTATTGAACCAGCATGATTATGGGCATCAGAAACTGATATAATATGTGTAAACTGAGAAAGGAAAGGATAGCAAAGGAGGTAGGCTCAGAAAACATAGAGTCCAGTCCCTTGCCAAAGCTTTTATTGTTCAGCCCATGATATGGACTGAGCAGAATAGGGTCATGGAAAGAGTGGTGCATCTGAAATCAGATGACCTAGGTTCAGATCCTAATGCCATCATTTGCTAGCCAGGAGATCTTGGTCAGGCTACTACCGTGTGCTTCAGTTTCCTTATTTCATAAACAAGGATAATAACACTTGCAAAGGGCTATTGTGAGGAAAGCATTTTGTAAGCCTAAAATCACTAAAGAAATGCTTATTTTTTCCCCTCTCTATTCCTTTGTCTCCTAGAGTTTTGCAGCATTCTGTGGATGTGACTGAGGAAGACCGGGGCCCAAGCCGCAGCAACCGCATGGAAATGTCCATTTTTTATGTGGTATACTTCGTGGTCTTCCCCTTCTTCTTTGTCAACATCTTTGTTGCCCTTATCATCATCACTTTCCAGGAACAAGGGGACAAGATGATGGAGGAGTGTAGCCTGGAAAAGAATGAGGTAACTCGGGCCGGGTGCTCAGGAGGCTCTGGGAAGAATTTGTTAGTCAAAAACATTGAGGTAAAAAGCTGAATCATCTGTGCATGATCCCATGATAGATTCGAGTTAAGTAATAGTAGATATGCTTCATATTTTATAAAAATTTAAAAGGTTTAAAGGTAGTGGATAGTTCAGAAAAATAATTTTACTGCTGCTCTTAATAGGTAATATTATTTAGTGCTATAAGGTACCATCTGCTTTGATCCTCACAATAACCCTGTGAGGTAGGTTCTATTATAGTCTCCATGTTACAGATGAGGAAACTGAGGTTCAGTGATGTTACTCACTCAGGGTCACATACTAGTATGTGTTAGTTTTGGGAATTATTCAATGCCTAAGCACCTCACATGATATGTGATATGAAAGTGCTTCACTGCCTATATATTCAGGTTTCTCTTCTGTAGTTCTGTCTAATTGGTCTCTTATTGATTTTGCCTTAGTCTTAGCCTTTTCCAAAACTACATTAAAATTGTCCTCAATACCAACTTCGTGAAAACAATGTTAAGGAGCCTCGTTTAGGGAATTTGAGTTCATGTTAACGGACTTGGCTTTCCTCCAGAGGGCGTGCATCGACTTTGCCATCAGTGCCAAACCGCTCACCCGCTACATGCCCCAGAATCGGCATACCTTTCAGTACCGTGTCTGGCACTTCGTGGTGTCCCCATCCTTCGAATACACCATCATGGCCATGATTGCCTTGAACACTGTGGTGCTGATGATGAAGGTGAGAGGGCTGCAGGACCAATGGCTCAGACTTTTTAGTCACATATCTACTTTATATTGTCCCAAACATTGGGAAAATGCTTTCCTCTAGCTGGGATTCCTTTTATGCCCAGTCCAGCGGTCTAACCTCTGGGTCTCTTGGAATCTACTAAGTCAAACTTCAAGGAAATAGGTGACAATATAATAATGGACACAAGCCTCTCAAGAGTGTTGTCACCAATAGGAAGAGCAGGTGATAGTGCCAAGTAGACGGTCTCTAGAATTTGGAGGAATCTCTAGGAATGGAGAAGAATTAATTCCCGTTTAATGCCACGTGTCTCACTAAACAGGAAGGTTGATAGAACTGCAATTTCACCTCTGGATAATGGCATATTTAAAATTCAAATTAGAATTCTGGGTTCCTATCCTATATGCTTCACTTTGTTCTGGAGAAACTAGTCAGACAGTACTGTTGGCAGTTCCTGAGGCTTTGCATATGACACAGTTCCACGCTATACTTGTGATCGGGAACATTCAGCAGTAAACAAGGATTTATTAAATAAATACATCCTATGTGCCAAGCACTGTGCTAGGCACTAGGAAGACAAAGAAAGGCAAATGACAATCCCTGTCCTCAAGGAGCTCACAGTCTAATATGGGAGAGAACATGCAAACAACTATATACAAACAAGATTATGTGCAGGATAAATACTAGATATTTAACTGAAGGAAGGTACTGACTTTAAAAGGGGATCAGAAAAGATTCCCAGTAGAAGGTGGGATTTTAGCTAAGACTTGAAATCAGGAAAGCCAGGAGGCAGAGAGGAGGTAGGAGAGAATTCCAGGCATGGGGGGACAGTCAGTGAAAATGCCCAGAATCAGGAGATATAGTGTCTTATATGAGAAACATTTGTTCTTCTATGGAATCTAAAAGGCATCCCACCATGGATATGAGATAGCCAGTTTTGATGGACAGGTAGTATTCTTCTCTCCATATTGTCTTGACTCTCTCCCCCTATTTCTCCCTTCCTGCATCTCTCTCTCTCTCTTTCTTTCTAACAGTACTACTCTGCTCCCTGTACCTATGAACTGGCACTAAAGTACCTGAATATAGCCTTCACCATCGTGTTCTCCCTGGAATGCATTCTCAAGATCATCGCTTTTGGCTTCTTGGTATGTCTCAGGGATTTTGTTCCCCGTATTAGGGCTGTCCTTGTAGGATCCTCTGGTACATTACTGACATTTGCTTTTGGTGTTAGTGCTTTTTCAGAAAGAGGTACACATTTGCACATCTAAGCACAAACTGGTTTTAGTGCTCTGAAAACATCGTTAGTATCAAGGCATACGATCATTTGGAGATGAGAATAAAAAGCCCGGTTCTCAGTCTCAGCTATAACCAGTCATCTTTCCAGTCCATGCCAATTATTTTTTGAAAGCAAAAGAACACTGACCATTGCTTTTCTCTTAATCAGTGGTTTATGAGGAGGAGGAATCAGAGAGAAATGGGAATTAAATGAACATAATTTTGACATCCTGTCTATGCACTGGAACTAAGACTCCATTTTCAAATTGTAAATTTTCATTAGATTTTTCCAACCAAATGAGAAATGTGCATTTTATTATGCTTTTATTCAGGAATTCTCCATCTGATAACCTTTAACAGAAGATAAGTAAAATTATAATGTTTCAGAGCTAAAAATAATCTCAAAGGTGATCAAATGCAGTCCTCTTATTTCATATATGAGGCAGTTAAGGGCCATCACTGTTTTAGCTTGGCCCCCACAGTCACTAGAAGGCAAGTCTCTTAATTCCCACTGACTTTATGTACGGTGGTTCTCGTGGGTGGGATGGGGGGAAGGTGGCATGGTTTTTGCATGAACTCTCCTTTTATATCTTCTCAACTATTCATTATAATTTTTAAAAGCACCTTATTTTGCAATTCACATGCTCTCCAAAGCATCAGGAAGGTCTAGACTTTTGCCTGAGTATCCTCTGAGTCTTCCTTCCTTCTCCCTCTCATTGGCATCAGGGCTTGCAGTAGGTGCAGTAAGACCAGCACGTTGGCAGATTATTAGGATGCAGGCAAGCCCACTTGGCAGCCATTTCACACTTATTTGGGGGTGTGAACTACAATTTCAAATTACATGTGTGTGTGTCTTTCCCTGTAAGAAGAAAAATATTATTCATTATCTGAATATGTGTTTGGCTGCTAGTAGTTCCAACTTGGCTCCAGACCGTGTTTTGGTAATTGTTCTGCAGAATGATTGTCGTGATTTCCTTTGGTTTCCCAAATGGTTTTCTGTTAAAAAAATCATTAATTTGATAATTTGGGGTGGGGAATTGAATGTTGTCCATGCAGCTGGTTGTGATGTTGTTCATTGGACTCCCTGAGAATGCTGTGAAAGTTCTGAGACTGGGGAAATGAAAAGGGGATCAGGAGAACCCAACAACAAAGATATGTTTACAATGCAGACTAACCCTGCTGAACTGAAAGAGATAGAGGACCCAGCACCACAACAAGCAAAGTTTTTCAATTTATTATAATTTACTTGTGCATGGTCCTGACATTATCTCTAGTTTAAGCCCCTAATTACTCACTGAATTATACTGAACATACACTTATGGGCCTTGATCCCACCCTGAGCCTGCCTTCTTTCCCCATCACTGCCCCCATCCCCTAAGGCTCTTATTCAAAATCAAGAAGCATTGCCACATTTGTGAATTTTAAAAAATGGAACCTCAGTGATCATTTCCAGGAGTTCAGCTCCTTCATTTTACAAATGAGCAAAAAGAGGCCCAGAGCAGTGAAATAACTTGTCCAAGGTAGGTCACATTGCTAATTATTAGCATAGCCACCAATCTATGTTTCCTGATCAGTGAGGTGCAATGAAAAGAGACACTGGATTTGTCATCAGAGGAGCTGAATTCACCTCCCAGGACCGTTACTTACCATGTATTTGACTTTCAGTCAACCTTTCCACTACTCTAGGCCTTGGTTTCCAGATCTGTAAAATGAAGGATTTATACTAGATGACCTCTGACCTCCCTTTCCACTATAGATCCATGTTCCCCTCTGCTCCCATCTTATCCCAAAAGGAAACATTCAGGCCAACGTAAAGGGTAGGCAAAGCATCCTAAGACTTAAAACTTCAGTGCTTCTGTATGAACTCTAGAATAAAATATAAACTACTCAATTTTACATTTAAAGCGTTTTATAGTCTGGCCCCAACCTATCTTTGTAGTGATTTCACATCATTTCCTTTCATTCATTACCTCCCCACCAAATTGGCCTACTTTCTATATGTAGCCTAAACACAGTCTTCTACTCCCCGTGCCTTGGTACAGACTGTCTCCTGTGCCTGCAGCGCTTTCCTTCCTTACCTCCTCCTCCTGGAGTCTGTAGCTCAGCCTCAGCTGAAGCGCTACCTCTTATTTGAGGCTTCTTGATAGATCAGTTGATAAGCATTTATTAAATGCTTACTCTATGTCAGGCCTTGTTCTAGGCATCGATGATCCAAAGACAGAGGACCCTTCAAGGAGCTCATAGTCTATCACAGAAGAAAACATGTACATAAATAAATATGTATGAAAATTGGCAAAATAAAGACCATGCATATTTATGGAGGGGGAGGGCATGAGATGTTGGGACTGGAAGTGGGGCAGGGTCTGGAGGAGGGGTATCAAGAAAGGCTTCATGTTCAAGGTGGATCCTGAGGAGAATTTGGAAGGAAACACAGGACCTCAAGAGGCAGAGGTGAAATGGAAATGCACTCTGGGCATGAGGGATAGCCAGTACAAAGGCTCAGAGATGGAAAATGGAGTGTCATATTGTGGCAGAATGTGGGAAGGAGAGTATTGTATACTAAGATTGGAAAGGTAGGTTGGGCCTAAGTTGTGAAGGGCTTTAACAGAGAAACAGCAGCTTGTATGAGATCCTGGAGTCAATAGAGAGCCATTAGAAATGATTATGTAAGCGAGGTCTGACATAGGTCAAGATCTATGATTTAGGAAAATCATTTTGGCACCCATAGGGAAGAACGACTGCACAAGGGAGGTGCTAGAGGCACAGAGAACAGTTAGGAGATTTCTGTGTGTAAGTGTCAGAGACAGTATTCTTACCCAAATCTTCTGCCTCCAGAGCCAGTACTTTTTTCATTGTGCCAAGTTGCCTCCCATGGGAAACATCCCACCCTTTGCCATGATAGCCAATCACAGGAAGAGTTATCAAACACAACCCTACCACCTAACACTCCTCCCCTCCATCCTTCCTGCTGCCACACTGTTCCCAATTTCCCACTTTCTCCCCCAAGTTTTAGCTTGGAGGCAGTTATAACTGCCACCTGGGTACTCATAGCAGCTGTTCAGGCTCCACTGGGGAGATTTCCCACCATGTGTTGAATTTAAGATACATATAGGATATCTAGTTTGAAATATCCAGTAAGCATTTAGAGATGTGCCAATGTACCTTCGGAGAGAGCCCAAGGTTTTGTATTTAAATTTGGGAGTCATTTGCAGAGTGATGATAATTAAACCCATGGGCTCTGATGAGGTCACTAAATAACAAAATGGGGAGAGTAAAGATAAGAGGGTTGAGGGCATCTTGAGGCATACCCACAGTTAGTTGGCATGACATGAGTCCTCCAAAGGAGACCACGGAGAAATGTCATCAAGAGAAAGAATAGTGTTACAAAAATCAAGAAATGAAAGGAAACATAATTGATGGATGTCAAATGCTATAGAAAGATCAAGAAGAATGAGGGTTGAAAGATCTGGTACCTGGCAAGTCAGTCTTTATTATTTGTGTTCTTACTACGTGCTAGACACTGAGTGAGCGGTTTTGGTTTAGTCATGATATCAGAAACCAGATTACAAGGGGTCAAAAAGTGAGTGAGAGAAAAAAATGAAAGTAATACGGGCAGATAGCAAGTTGCAGAGTAAGACATATTTTTGGACATGTGAGAAATGGGAATTTGTTTTGTTTGACTATGCATATTTGTTGTAGAGGTTTTGTTTTGTTTTGTTTTTAATTGAGGGGTTTAAGGAAAAAAGAAAAATCCTTATCATCAAAAAAAAAGAAAGAAGAGGAAATAGAGTTTGGTTGAGAAAGGGAGGAGAAATAAAAGATGGAAGTTTGAGGGGGTTGTAGGATATACTGAGTTAAAAACTCACTCAACACAGTTTCATTTTTTTGGTAGTAGGTCATGATGTTTTCAGCCTTGAGATTCACCTACTTAGGCAGTTACATTGATCAAACAAACTGAATAATCATTTATTATCAAACAATAATTATTTATAAGCCTACCCTATCACCCAGAATACCTACAAGATTTTTTTTTTAGTGAAATGATTGGGTGTACTAATTTACTCTAGTGTGTAGTCACTGTGTAAGCAAACTAAGTATATGGTTTTATACATTTGCCTTTTAAAAAAAAAGAAACTATGAGTGAAAAAAAAACTGCTTTTTAAAAGAAACTCCTTTGGTGAGGATAGCATTTCAAACAGATGTGATTTTGTTACCCATAAAAACTCTTATTTGCACATTTTTAAAAACTTGAAACAGAATTTTCTAACCTACTTTAAAATATTCCAAATGAGTTTTGGCTGTGTTTTAACCCATTTCTTAAAAAGTAGAAAAGCAATGTTTGCAAGAACAACTGTTTGACATAAGGAAAGATGGAATTTACTACTTGAATTTCAATTAAAACCTTTGTATGATTGGTGGAAGGTTTGAAAAAGAGTATCATGAATTAACAGGCAGAGCCAATGATACACTTCTTCCATTTGGCTCTACTTTTGTGATTTATCTTTTTTCAGCTATTACAACCATTAAAACTAAATTTTGAAATAAACTAAACTGAATACCATGCCTTTGAATTGCTATATCACAGTGTTATACCAAGATTTAAAAAAAAATATGAACCATGAACATGGCTAATATGGAAAAATGTTTTGCATTACTTTACATTTATAATGGGCATCATATTGTTTGCCTTGCAGAGTGATGATAATTAAACCCGTGGGCTCTGATGAGGTCACTAAATAACAAAATGGGGAGAGTAAAGATAAGAGGGTTGAGGGCATCTTGAGGCATACCCACAGTTAGTTGGCATGACATGAGTCCTCCAAAGGAGACCAAGGAGAAATGTCAACAAGAGAAAGAATAGTGTTACAAAAATCAAGAAATGAAAGGAAACATAATTGATGGATGTCAAATGCTATAGAAAGATCAAGAAGAATGAGGGTTGAAAGATCTGGTACCTGGCAAGTCAGTCTTTATTATTTGTGTTCTTACTATGTGCTAGACACTGAGTGAGCGGTTTTGGTTTAGTCATGATATCAGAAACCAGATTACAAGGGGTCAAAAAGTGAGTGAGAGAAAAAAATGAAAGTAATACGGGCAGATAGCAAGTTGCAGAGTAAGACATATTTTTGGACATGTGAGAAATGGGAATTTGTTTTGTTTGACTACGCATATTTGTTGTAGAGGTTTTGTGTTGTAGAGGTTTTGTGTTGTAGAGTGAGTTTCACTGAGTAGGAGAAGGGCTTGAGGGAAGGAAAGAATTTGGAACTGAAAATAAATTTTTAAAAATTAAATTCAAATAAAATAGTGAAGCATATTTAATCACATTGCTTTCACTAGAATACCATTAATATTCCTAGTAAGGGCAAATGGGGTTTGGTACTTTTAATAAATAAAATAAAAATCATTTGAAATTTTTTATTTAATCTTTAGCTTACCTTTTTAAATTTACTTTTTGTGTTTTATAGTATACAGTATATATTAGTACCATAGTATATGAACAAAATTTATAAATAGATACACAAATATAGAGACATTGTCAATTTTTTTAAATTGATAGGAGTATGCAACCAAAAACAGTTTGGAGACCATTTCCCCCAAGAGTTCTATAGATAGATTTCAGGAAGCTCATGAACTTGGGTGTGTGTTTACATCTTTATTTTTAATAAATTTTACTTTTCTTTATTATCCTATATATTTTATTTTGCACATTTTAAAACATGATTCTGAGAAGGGGCTTGCTTCACCAGACTGCCAAAGGTATCCAGGACACATATTGCTTGAGAACCCTTGCCCTAGAGGATGGAGAAACAGGAATGTTTTTTTCCCCCCAAGATTTCACTGTACAAGCTAGATTACTTGAAAACTGAAGACCTACAGGCCTACTAAATAGGCACCTCTATGAATGAAGAAAAGCCTCAAAGACTTGGTGGTATCTGACATAGGATTTGACCTCAACATCATCTTTTAGTTAATAAAATAAAAACCTACTTAAGCACAAAGCCACATCACCCCCTTTTTATACATGGTACCTTGTCATGTGGGGAGTTGCTCAAGTACCTATCTTATGAGCCCCACCATGGCACAAGAGGGATTAGACCTGTTTTTGCTTAAGAAAGCAGATCTGGGAAGAATGAGCAGAAGTTGCAGAAAACCAAATTTCAGTTCGACATAAGGAAGAACTTAATAAATAGGGCTGTGCACAAATGAACTGGACTGCTTCTAGGTGTGGAGGATTACTCATTATTGGAAAACTTTAAGATGAAGTTCAATGACCACTTATTGCCTCTTTTGTAAAGGGAATTCCTAATGAGGTACAAGTAACACTAGATGGACTCTGAAGTCTCTTTCAACTCAGATTCTGTGATTTTTCCATTGAACATTATGATCATAAATCCAATTTTCAATACAAACTCAATACAAACCATTCTGTGATTATCAAAAAAAAAATTAGTGGCATCATTGTAAAATGGCAAATTTTGTAGCTGGTAAAGGAGATATGGGAGTTCTGGTTGAAAATATTAAAATATAAGTAAAAGTTATTTTGACTTTGTGTATCAACTGATATTATTTAATGTCAGATGGCAATTTAAAGCAAGATAACCAACAATCTTGTTCTTCTTTTATCTATTTCCTTGACCTCGGTTGTCTGGCAGAATTATTTCCGAGACACCTGGAACATCTTTGATTTCATCACAGTCATTGGCAGCATCACAGAAATTATCCTGACGGACAGCAAGGTGAGTATCCTGAATCTAATTTTAAAAAATCCTGTACTCCCATTTATCCAATCAAACCCAGAAGCCTTATTTTTTATTTAACCCACTTAGACCATGCAATATCGTGGATCAATTTCCAATGCTCATAGTGTCAGATATACCCTAATATTTAGGCAGATAGATAGCACAGTGAATAGAGCAGTGGACCTGGAGACAAAAAGACCTGAGTTCAAACCCATATTTATTTACGTCCAAATAGAGTCAATGAAATGTTAAAGGTTCAAGAATGAAATAAAAACTTCCTGAGTGGGCAGCATCCATATGAACATAACCGACAACATGCTTACCATAGAACATTACAGAAATGAAGGTGGTATGGATCAAAAAAATACAGTGATTTGCGAGAACAATACAACATTAGCTCATTGCTACCAGAAATTATGAAAGATTATCTTAAGGACACAATATTTATTGATCAATGCTGATTTTGAAAGGAAATTGTAGAAATTATACAACATATTGTTGCAAGCTGCAGAAAATTTTGTTGTTGATGTTTAGTTGTCTTTAGTTGTATCCAATTCTTTGTGATTCCCTTTGGGGTTTCTTGGCACAGATGCTGGAGGGCTTTGCCATTTCCTTCTATAGTCCACTCTACAGATGAGGAAACTGAGGCCAATAGGGTTAAGTGACTTGTCCATGATCACATAGCTACTAAGTGTCTGAGGCCACATTTGAACCCATGTCTTTCTGACTCCAGGTCTGGCACTCTATCCAGTGTATCACCTAGCAAAATTTAGCACCGCTCAAATGCCTAAAAAATAAAATAAAGTGGCGAGAATTGCACACTGAAAGCTAACTGTCCTTCAAAAACTAACATGATAAATCCCCATATGATTAAAAACTCATAGATATTCTTGAGGATTCAATCAATAATCTATATTGGAAGTGGAAAACTATTAGGAAAAACTGTATTCACAATAGTCCTAATGTAGCACTGACGAATAAAAATTTTAAAATATTATTTTAATAGATGCTGCCACATTGAATACTCATAACCTATTATCTATGTGGAATGAAAAACTTTCAAAATATTGAAATTAGCAGAAGAAATTAAAACCATGTGGGAAGAAAATAAAGCACACATCACTGTTGTACTGGTACTCAAGCTGTCCCGCATATGCTTTCTGTGAGCCTACGGAGACGAATATATAACCCAACACTTTAATTCAATTATACAAAGCAACCATTTTGTCCACCTTACACAATAGTCCACCACTCTTTAAGCATAAAAGAACAATAGTAGGATAGCGATGTCTTGAAACTATTTCTCTCTAAGCTCTGTAAAATATAAGATGAGAATAAGAATGAGTGATAATTAATGAACATTTACATTGTGATTTAAAATTCTTGAAGCCCCTTGTATGTATGTTATCTCATTTAAACCTCTCAAAACCCTGTGTGGTATGTAAAATGGATATAATTTTCTTCACTTACAGATAAGAAAACTGAAGCTCAGAGAGGTTAAATGATTTGGTCATCATCACTAAGTATCAGAGATAGGGATCAGGCATAGGGAAGATTGGAGTCATTCCACTTTGCCACCATGGCAGCTAGAGGTAGGGTTTTGAGAAGATGTATAGAAATGTTGCTTGATTCTAGCATTAGTCCAGTGCTGTGAATACTGGTATTTAGTAATTTCTAAATGATCAACATGTCAGTAATTATTTCCATCTTTCTCCACCAGCTGGTGAATACCAGTGGCTTCAACATGAGTTTCCTAAAGCTTTTCCGAGCAGCCCGTCTCATTAAGCTCTTGCGACAGGGTTATACCATCCGCATTTTGCTCTGGACTTTTGTTCAGTCTTTTAAGGTAAGAAGCACTGGCTTTCTTTCTCTTCAAATTGAAGAGGTCATGAAAAATGTGCCACAGGAAGCAGCACGGCAAAAAAAAGGGTGTCATTTGGCACCTTTGGGTTTTGTCTCCCTATTCTTTAGTGTGTGTGTGTGTGTGTGTGTTTTAATTTGTACTTTGAGAATGGTAGAACAGAATATTTGTCAAAAAGTGTTATATAAATTTAGTATAAAACCTTTATTATCATTCGTAACATTCAGCTGTGCTATAGGTCAGGTCATCTCCAATGAAGTATAATCTCTTACTGGAAAAACTTAAAAAAACACAGTCTGCTGTGTCAGTCTGGCCACCCTTGGTGGGAAAGAAAGAGAAAAGGTTAACTGTGTGCTGATTTAGATAATTTATTCTAAATAGCAATGAGCTCATTGTATAAATTTTAACAACAGGCACCTGAAGCTGCCTTCTTTTACTATTTATGGTTTTTATGTCCTGTGCCAGACTTCAAAAATCCTCATCTTTTGAGTTTTAGCAAGGTCACTTGAGTCACTCCATTCATCCTTGGCCTCCCCATTGTCATTATAATTGGAACATCTCCCTGATTTTATTGGGCTTCTGGATGCATTAGCATCATATAGGATATTCAACTCCAATTTTTTTTTTAGTAACATTGTACTCTGACCTATTCAGACCGCACTTGAAGCTATTGTTCATGATTTTAGATGTAACCTTTTTAAAGGGGTATCACCAAGGACAAGCCAACAGAAAAGGGCTGCCCAAATGAAGAGGTTACTTAAACCATGTCATATGTGAATTGGTTATAGGAGCTAGAGAGAGGTTTAGCCTAGAGAAGACTTGGGATGAAGGTGGAGGGTAAAGGGGAGGGGTTGTGATAGATACCTTTGAATATTTATTTTATTTTATTTTGGTGAGGCACTTGGGGTTAAGTGACTTGCCCAGAGTCACACAGCTAATGAGTGTTATGTGTCTGAGGCCAGATTTGAACTCAGGTCCTCTTGACTCCAGGGCCAGCGCTCTATCCACTGCTCCAGCTAGCTAGCCCAATATCTTTGAATATTTAGAAGGTTGTCTTATCTAATAGGTATGTAACCAGTGGCTCAAGGGTACATTTACATAAGACCCCCTTTCGCTGCTGGAGATTGATTACTCAGTGTTCTATAGCTACATGTGTGCAGGCAGCTAGGTTAAGCATTGGATAGAATGCCTGGGCCTGGAGTCAAGAAGATTCATCTTCCCGAATTCAAACCTAGCCTCAGACACTTCCAAACAGTATGACCCTGGGCAAATCACTTAACCCAATTTGCCTCAGTTTCCTCATCTGTAAAATAAGCTAGAGAAGGAAATGACAAACCACTTTAGTATCTTTGCCAAGAAAACCCCAAATGGGGTCATGAAGAGTTGGACCTGATTAAAAACAAATGAACAACAACCTGCATGTGGGGTAGAGTTGATGAGAGCTTCTTCTCAGCATTGTTGTGAGTCTCAAAGGAGGTAATACTCGTGAAGTACTTTGCCAAACTTAAAGACCTATATAGACACTAGATGTTGTTGTTAGAATTGCCTTGCTTTTGGATGGGAAAGAACTCGATTCATTCAGAAGCACTGCATAGTTTTGTACTGCATAGAATTCTGTGCCATGGAATTTGTAGCAAGGTTTGATGGTGGCTGATGGTAAATATTTTTTTTTTTTAGGAAATAGCTTTGGAATAGTGACAAAAGTGAACTTCAGGAATTTTAGACCAGACAATAATGCAAAACCAGTGTAGGCCTGAAATTGCTGAAGGATGAAAGAATGTTATGGAATCTGACTTGCAAATACACCCAATCACTATTTCATTTTGTTTCCAATTCTCACTAAAAAAGTTATTCTTTGGAGAAAGTCCCAGAAAAGAAAAAAAGATTTGGAAGTCAAAGCCAGATGTTTGGTCTGAAATTTGCATAACAATACTTGGGGTATAGTGATAGAAAGGAGAATATAGATGTCCGTATACAATAAATGTCCCTCATTGCTCATAGAGGTATGGACAATGGAGGTCTTTGCTATGAATGTGGTCAATTAGAATTATGGGCAGCTTGGCATTCGACAGCCTCTCCATCTGGGTGGTGATCTGTACATTAAAATAAATCTGAAGCCAAACATCTGAGAGGGTCCAGGGAAGATAGTGTCTTTGACCTTTCAAGTAAGCAAGGAGTCAGGTACAGCCAGCTGTTTCAGGATGTGACAATGAAAAGTACCACCTCTTAAATGAATAACGATTATCTTTCTTTTTATTGCAGGCCCTCCCCTATGTCTGTCTACTGATTGCCATGCTTTTCTTCATTTATGCCATCATTGGGATGCAGGTAAGCACGAATTTCGTTGGGCCAGTTGTGGAAGGAAAGATAAAAGAAGGCCACTCCCCTTAATGGAACAGCTGCTTAGTGGACAGAGCATGCATGGATTGACAGTAGATCAAGTTGAAGAGCCCTGGTGCTTATAAATTCCCTGGAAGAATTCAGTTGCATTTCATCCTTAAGAATTTCCAAACTCTACAGCTTCACTTCCCAATCACAAGAAGCAACTTATCCCAATATGACATACTTGGGGTGGTCCCACAGAACACAATCAATTTTACATTAACTTGGAGGAAGACAGAAACAAAGACAAAAATGTTTCATTTGTTTTTAACCCATAAAAAATCTTAGTATAATTCAATTTAATTTGGCAAATACTTATTAAGTAATGACCATGTACAAAGTGCTGTGTAAGGCATTAGGGAAGCAGAGACAAAAATAAAACTGGTTTCTCAAAAGTCTTATACTCTCCTGGATATAATACGTACTTAATTATATACAAGTGTGCACAAAATAATGTAATTTCAAGAATGAGAAAACCATAACAACTAGGAAGATGGAAAAGGCATCATGTTAAGAGAAGTCACTAGAGCTATAAAATGAGAGAAGGTAGGTATCCTAAGAAGGGAAAGTGAGGATGAACCAACCATCTTTGCAAAGGCACAAAAGTAGAAGATAGCATGTTGTATACTGGAAATAGCTAGCTGGTCAACTTAACTGAAACAGCAAGTATATGAAAAGGAATAACACAAAATAAGACTGGAAAGGTAGGTGGGATGTAGGTTATAGAAGGCTTTGAATGCCAATTTTATCCTATAGGCAATAGACAGCTGCTAAAGATTTTTGAGTAGTAAAGTTACACGGTCATATTTGAGGGATCTGACCAAGAGGGCAAGAATGAATCTATAGCAATGACCAAGATTAGGAGATTCCAGGGCTCTTCTTGGTGTTTGACCAAAGATTAAGAATGTGTTCACAAACTGAAGCTAAGTCTGACAGGTCATGATGAGCTAATTTCACATCCTAGACTTCATAGGATTAGAGATTTAAAACTTCAGAAACCATCTAATTAAACCCCTTCATTTTATATATGAGAACACTGAAATCCAAGTAGAAAAGTGCTTTGTCCAAAGTCACTAATGAATGAGTAGTATAAGTAGAATTTGAGCCTACATTCTTTAACCCACCATTTATTCCACTGCACCATGAAAGCCTCCCCAATTTAGGACTTTCAGTTTCTGCCATAAATTTCTGGGGAGAAACAAATGCCACACTCCCAGCTATTCCACCTTCAGGTGTATGATATGTTGGACAGTTCCTTGGATTTCCAGTCCCTTCTTATTTCCGAGTTTAGAAGACAACAGTCAGAATTGTAAACTTGAATGTTTGTGTTGGTATTTGGACTACTGGCTGGGGGATCAAAATGAACTTCTTCCAGCACATGAGACCTGGTTGTTGATGAACATCTCCTGGTCTAAACTTTTAGTCTCCAGATGCCCTCTGATTAGGCCTAGCTTGTTAGATTCCAAGGGCATCAAAATTGTTCCAATTGAGGTGACTCCTTGAAGCAAAACTCCTCAGACTTAGAGATAGTGTGACCGATTGCCCAGCAGAGAACCTCAGCCGAGTAACAACCTCCTGCAATCAAGCAGTCTGGCTGCAGTTGAAACAAGAGCTGTCTTCTCAGTAATGATAGCCATCTGGAGCAGCCAGTGCTATGAAATCTTCAGTCTTGCCCAAAGCTTCTCTGAGAATTGTATCTGCACCTCTTAATTTCTTTTCTCCTCTAACTGATCACTGTGGTTTTGTCCTCCAAAATGCAGTCAAAGAAAGAGAAATGTCTAATGGCGGAATAGGCTGCCCCAGTATTGAGCTCCCATTCATTGGGAGCATTTAAGAAGATCCTGGATGGCCATCTGTCAAGGAAACTATTGAAGGTGTTTCCCACTGCTTGAGAGGTTGAGCTAAACAACCTCAAAGGTCTTTTTTCATCTCTATTATTGTAATAATTATGGCAATAGCATTTCCTTGAACTATTAAATATAGAGCTGGCTGCATCATCTTATTGACAGGACTAAAAAGATGTGTGCTTTTGCAATAATTCTAAAAGTTTAGTCTAAACTAAAAGTCTAAACCAGGAGATGTTCATCAACAACAAGGTCTATTGTGCTGGAAGAAGTTCATTTTGATCCCCCAGTCAGTAGTCCAGATACCAACACAAACATCCAAGTTAAAATTCTGACTGTTGTCTTCTAAACTTGGAGATGAGAAGGGACTGGAAATCCAAGGAACTATCCAATATATCATATACTTGAAGATGAAGTAGCTGGGACATAAAATTTGTTCACAGAAAAAACAAAAAGATGCATAAGCATGCAATTTTTTAGTCCTATGAATAAGATGATGCAGCTAGCTCTATATTTGATAGTTCAAAGAAATGTTAATCCTGTAATTATACAGGTTCTTCTTAAATTTTGGTGGAAAGGCCAGGGATTCTCACCAGCTAAACAAGGGTCCATTACAGTTTTCTGTTCCTTACAGCCCACCGTAGTCCTAAGTCCTGTGGCTTCTCATTTTGGAATGAGAGGAATGGCTTCAGCAATTGCTGAGCCAAAGAGAGTTCGAAACTAACAGAAGTCAATTACTTCATGGGCCTTTAACAGCAACTACTAATGGCAAATCTTCTCAACAACTATTCACTTAGGATCTTCCACCCCTCATCAGGAAAAGTCAAGGGGCTAACATGACAATTAAAGAGATTCAAAGTGGGGTTGGGGAAGAGTGTAGTGTTTTAGGATATGACCAAACCAAGAAAAAGTACTAATACAATCAAGAAATATTATGGAGTAAAAGAATCCCAAGATAAAACTCCAAAATGTGAGTATGAGTGTATAATTTTGTAATAACTATAGAAAAGAAGTATGACATGTCCACAAGGACTATGAGAATAGTTGGAAGGCCTAAAAAAGGGAATTGAATGAAGAGATAAGGAGTAGAGTAGACCAGGGCTTCTTAAATTTCTTTCCACTTGCGACTCCTTTTCCATTTTGGCAGCATTGCGTGGACTGAGGGCATGCACAGTGCAAAGTGCACATGCTTTATGTTTAGCTACAGTGAAGTTGCACTATGCAACTCTGGCAATTGCTGCCAGAAACACCTCAGATTCAATATGAGTTTGATTTTTAATTAATTTTTGGTCATACATTCAGAAATCTTTTATTGTTCTGATCCGCAGTTTAAGAAGCACTGGAATAGATAACCTAGAACAGAAACTGGAAAATTTAGCAAAGTAGTGGATAACATGAAAAAAAAAATAGAGGAAATAGAACTGAAATATTCAATGATATGACAAAAATATTAGAGCAAAGGGAAAAAATAGAGAAATTAGATGACTGTGAATTCTTGACTATCAGAAACAACTGACCTAGAATATAGGGAATGGAAAAATAATTTAAGAATTTAAAAAAGTAATAAACAAATGAATTTACAACTGATTACCACATTTTGAGAAATGTGAAAAGAAAAATGTGCCCAAGTTAGAAGTCTTTTGTCTAAGTGTTGATGGTCCTTGCCATTCCTTTGTCATCCTTCCATTAACAAAGTTCCTTCTTTTTTCCATACATTTTTAAAACATAGGTCTTACTTAAAATATGAAGTAAGGTCAGAAGTAATAAAGGAAATGAAAATTAGGCAAAGAGCCCTAATGATTGCAAGAATAAATGTTTTCTTAATTAATCACCTGAGAAAAGGCACAAAGTTACCTGGTGTAGGGGAAAGGGCAATGTACAGAAGACCCAAAGTCTGAATTCAAGCCCTAACTTGGACACTTCCTGATGCTGACTTAAGGGAGAATCATTTAGCCTCTATGAGCCTTTGTTTTCTCATCTGTATAGAGGGATAATAACACTTGCACTAATTTCCTCACTGCTTTGTTAGGAAGAAAGTGCTTTATAAACCTTGTCATTACATAACTACAAACTAGTATTACTAAGAACATTACATGCAAATTGTATGATAATTTATGTCCATGCTTTCATAATGTTTTAAACATTTGGTTATGGCATTTGGTGAAATCCAAGTGGAAATCAGTAATCTAGACTTAAAGAATGATATATAAAAAGAAAAAATTGATGGATTAGAGGGAGAGAGCATATAATAGATGATGCTGAGCCAAGGGAGTAAGCTGTAGACATGAACAGAATTATATGCCAATGACATTACAGGCAATACTGTCTCTTAGCTAATTGGATTTAGCAGTTCAGTGATATTCATTTTTTAAAAAATATTTATCATTTTGAAGACCCCCCATTTTCATACTCCTCTATTCCATGTCTTAGCAATTCTTATTCCTTCCCCAGCATTGTCTAGCTTACCACCTCCAAGGCCCCTGTGGGACAAGTAGTATTTTTTTTTTTTGCAAAACAAAGTTGAGAACAAATTCTCAAAGCAGTTGTCAGTGGGAGTTATTTGAGCGAAATAGCTGGGGGCAGAAATTGTTCTTCAATTACACATTTTAAAAACTGTTAGAGTAAAAGCATGTTTCATTTAGCATACTTTAGATAAACTATTTAATATATGTCAGAATGCAACAAAATGGTCTTTATTGATTGGGAAACTAAGCAAAAGGGAACTCAAAAGTTTCTACCTGTGTAGACATGGGCCTTTATTGAACTTGGAGACACACTTTGGTGGGATGAAACCATCCTGGGGCTTCTATATACCATTTTTCACAATGATACATAATTGTGTTTTCTTATCCTATGCATCAGCTTCTAATCAGATTGACTTCTCCCCTGATAACCTCTGCTTGAGGGAACTAGATTCAGCCCAATGTTCTAGCCTATCAATATATTTTTGATTTGGACTCTTGTCATTCAGCCTGTTAGCTATTCCTCTTGTATCACCGATAAATTTGATGAGCATGCTGTCTATACTTTTATCCAAGTCATTGATCAGAATATAAACAGTGCAAAGCATAGTACAGATTCATGTGTCCCTCCACTGGAGACTTCTGACCAAGTTGACATAGAATCTTGAATGACTATGTCATCATTTAGTGAATTCCAAATCCATCTACCTGTGCTAGCTTCTAGTGCACATATATTCAACTTGTTTTTTTAAAAAAGGTAAGAAGAGTATGAGAGATTTTCTTACATGCTTTGCTAAGAATCAAGCATTGGATTAGAATCTTAGCATTAGCTAAGAATCTAGAATAATACAAATATCTGTATTATTCTTCTGACCTATTAGTCCAGTAATGCTGTTAAAAAAGAAATGAGTTTCATATGGCATGATCCGTTCTTGATAAAATCATGTTGGATCTCTCTGTTCAGCCCTTTTATCACCCTACATGTTAACTAACCATCATTTTGATAATACATTGTAGAATGAATCTAAATCAAGCCTACTGACATAGTTTTAGAATCTGTTCATTTAAAAAATCTCTATTAACATATAGACTTCTCCAGATCTACAATACATCTTCAGTTTGCAATGATAGACAGGGCTTGGTGGCCACATTTACCAGTTCTTTCAGTACCTTAGGACCTAGTTTCACTATCTGCTATTTTTATTCTGTTATTTTTGATCCAAAGATTATTCTCCTTGGCATATAAAACACGAGCAAAATGAAAGCTGTCCATCTCTGTCTTCTCTCCAATGTAAATAATCATCCCATCCAACTTTAACTTAGTGCTATCTACTGTTTGATGATTCTCCTTTTTCCTCAATGTAACTTAAAAATACAAAATTCTTAGCCTTCCTCACCAGTCAATTCATTCTAAGCTTTGCGCCTCCTGACCGTCCTGACGTGATCATGCCATGGTTTTATATTTATTCTCTGTTACATGCCTTTTGAATTTAAGGTGGTTAGTGACTTCTCTATGTGTTTACAAAAGTCTCTTTAGATAATTTCTCAACACTTCATCCTCATATGAATTGGTTTTCATCTTGTCCAGAATTTTATTTTTGAGAGTTTTCCATCTGTCTGGGTCTGACTTCCCCTGTATGACTTTAGGTCATGGGATCCTTCCTATTGCCACATGGTAATAAACCTAAACCCTTTGAAACCTGCTCTACATTTCTGACAATGCCCAACTTTCATCTCCTCTATCACAAACTCTAGGAGAGAGTGGTCAGTGCCACCCCCTTTGTCATTCCTACCCCAAGAACAGCATCTTGTACCAGTGAAATTATCCACTTGAGCCAGGACTATGCAAATGGAATTACCAGTGAGAAGAATTTGAAAGTTTCCATTGACATTAAGGATTACTAAAGGCCAGCAATTCAAATGGCCTGAAAAAACTACTGATTTATTTTTTAAAAAGGTTTTATAGGTCGTAAAAATAAGTAATGGTCAATTTTATTATTAATTGGGTTTACATGGTGTGAAATATAGGGAATAAGAAAAAGTTTTCTCCCCTTTTCTATCAGAATTATCCGGATTTTCTCTATCCTTTTACTCTGGTGCTTAGGATCATAAAATTTAGAGTAGGAAGGGACATTTTGCTGATGAGAAAATTGAGGCCTAATTAAGTTAAGTGGCTTGCCCAGCATCTGCCAGCTAGTTAGTGAAAGAGTCAGGGTTCAAACATAGTTGGCTTTTGCATAAGGGGGTTTCCCTTATGGGTAGATATTTGGGTCTAGTAGGTATATTGTATATGTATGTATGTGTGTATATTATAGATATAAACTGGCACATCTGTACGCATAATACATATGTGCATGACATACTATATGTATATATAATTACATAGGCACAGACATATGCATATACACACTCCCACATACATAGATATCGATATCTATGTCTTTTCATGAGGGTTCTAGGTTAAGAATTTCCCAGCTCTCAAAGATTTAACTCACTACAAAAATATTCCTACCAATTCTAAACCAACAACACATGTGAAACATATAGTGTGCCTCCAGTAAGTTTATGTGTTCTGCAGAAGCACCTGAGAGTTTTCCACCAGCACTGAAGGCAAGAGAAGAGGGATTGCTGCCTTCCCCCACATTCTCTTCATGTGGTAACATCCAGGTTGATCTGATATATGACTGTTAGGTATGTCACACATTATAACGATTCTTACTGTTTTCTGTTGCTTATTTCCTTATCTTGGATTCCTCAGGTCTTTGGAAACATAAAATTAGATGAAGAGAGTCACATTAACCGGCACAACAATTTCCGCAGTTTTTTTGGGTCCCTCATGCTGCTCTTCAGGTACCAGGTCCATTCACATATTAATCCATGCCATCTGTGATGGAGCTAGATGGATTCAGGTCTGTCTGTTGCTTCTACCTTCCCTTTGTTTTCTTTTTTTCCCTTCTGATTTCCCCTAAATCCCGGTTCTTCCTGTTGGTCTGGCTCTTTGTGTGGAGGTACTATTTCTGGGGTAGAGAAGGGTATCTCCCACCTTTAGTACAGTGGAAATGGGGAGGGAGGGGAGCAACTGCTTTAGAAAACAACCGAGCAAGTCACTTAAGCTCAGTGGTATGGTAACCATATTTTCTGAAACAAATTGGGGTGCATGGTCTAAAAAAGGAAACTCTGTTGCAAAATTTATTGAAAATATACCTTCTTAAAAATTTAAAAATTAAAAAAAAAGAAAATATACCTTCTTTTCTTAAAATTGGCAATGTCTTGGAACGCCCAGGATATATGTGTAGTCATAGTATTCAGCGGTCTTATCTGAAAATTTGGGATGAAGGGGTACTGGCTTCTTTTGAGGAGAGAAAGGAAAGTGAAAGGGAAGCAAACACTCAAAAATCTAGATCTGTATACTTTCTGAACCTCACAATGCATGGCCATGTTGCTAGCCAGAGTCCCACTTACTATAGAAGGAAAGAGGCTTCTTTTAAAGTCCTATCCATAGTCAGTGGAAGTCACATCAAATAGCCACTCTAACCCAAAGAAAGATAGAAGTAGGGGGTGGAGCAGAAAGGAAAATATGAGGATCAGTGTAAGTAACCCAGGGAAGTTTCATCAATCCTGACTTTGTTCTAATAAAAAGCTCTAGAGGAATGCAAAGCGTGATGGTCCCTATCTGGGGAGTGGGAGAAAAGGGGCAGTGAGGAGAAGAAGGGATGGGATGAGATACATTGACTGATGCTAACAAATGTGTCTTTGATCCTAGGAGTGCCACAGGTGAGGCGTGGCAGGAAATTATGTTATCTTGTCTGGGAGAGAAAGGCTGTGAGCCTGATACCACTGCACCCTCAGGGCAGAATGAAAATGAACGATGTGGCACTGATCTAGCCTACTTTTACTTTGTGTCTTTCATCTTCTTCTGCTCCTTTTTGGTGAGTATCTCTCATCCTTTTTGACCCGTTGTTATTCCCAACCTCCTCCTCTTGTCTCAGGTTTCCCAATTGGTGAATGAGTCTCAGAGCATCTTTTTTTTTTCCTTTCTTATGAAGACTATTGATTTCTCTGGAGAATTGTGCCCTATAAATACAAGATGGTGTCACCTTGAGGCAAGAGTAGAATGGCGATAAACAGGCATGACTCTCCTATGGCTCATGACATTTAGTTACATACTACACCAAAGGGTCATCTTGATAATGGTGAATGGAAGTGACTGAGTCTTGTTATAGTAAACGCAGAATAGCATTTGGGGAGTAGCACCATATACAGTGCTATGCCAAGAAAGAAGTGCCCTATTAATTATTCTTTGAGTGATAGACTGTTTCAACAAACACAGTTCAGAATTTTCAATCCTAGACTATCAAATAAAATAATCGATAAATAGGAAAAACATCAAAAAGGCTGCATTAGCTTCCAAATCTGCAAAATAAGAGGGTTGGAGAGAAGATCTCTGGGATTCCTTCCAGTTCAAAATCATAGGTCAAAATATGGTCAATCTGATCATTCTGACCATTTCACTGGTCAGAAAACTACACAGCTGATGGCATTGGCTTTTCAGAAATCCAATGGCTTGAAAAAATTACTCTGCCGGAAGATGATTGACCCCATATGGTGGCTGTGTATCATAATCTTCAAAGCCTTATTCATTACATTATTGATAATGTTCCAGGTGTTTCTATTTCCTTAAAAGACAACAACAACTCACAAGGACTAAAATTTCTCACTTTTCTTACATATGGTGTACATGAAAGAAACAAAGTACAATGAAAAGAACACTAACCTGAAACTTAGGAAATTTGTATTCTAGGCCTGGTGCTGTTGTTAAAACTGGCACATTGGGCAAGTCATTTAGCCCTTTCCCTGGATCTATGAAATGGGGGAAGGACGGGATACCTTCTACTTTACTGAAATAATATGAGGAAAATAAAATGGGAAGAATATGAAGATTCTCTGAGCTTTTTGGTGGAACCATATTATGTCAGTCTCTTTTAACGATGTAACACAATGTAGTCAGAAAAAGACTAGAAACCTGAGTTCAGATCAGTGATTCAACACTTACCAGATTTAAGAAATGGATAGATCATTTAATTCCTCTGAGCTCTGGCTTCCTTTTCTATAAAATAAGGAATATAACACGTTTGTTTTTACTGATGTTTGTTGAATTCAGGATTACAAAAAAATTAAAATTAGAATACTGAAAAAAAATTTCAAAAAAATGAGGATATTTGTAGTACCTACTTCATAAGGTTGTTGTGAAGAAATCTATTTGTGAACCTTATTATATGAGTTAAATGTACTAGTAGTTTTATAATTAGCTGCACATAGTACTATTATTACTCTATTATTATTAGCTTCGGGGACAGAGTGAGCATGAAAGAAATCTGTGGATGAGGAAAAAAACACTTTAACTTAGGTAGTAGTGAGCTTAACAGGCATCTAGGCAAGCAAACATAGCCAAAGCAACAAGGTGCCCAGAGCGTGTGCCAGGTTGGCCAAACCATTGCCACCACCTTGACCACTCCCTCCCTTCATATCCAACTGGAAGCAGCACAGGACCTTATCGCCATGAGCCCCAGGAGTAGCAGCACCTCACAGACTAGCTACCCAGCTTCCAGTCTAACCTCTGGAGTTGTTGTCCAGGAAAGCAATCCCTATGGAAACTTGCCTGGACAAATTCCTTCTCAGTAGCCACAGCTTCTGAAGACTAGTAAAAGAAAATTCTCATCTCCAAAGTTCTTGCATCATCAAATGTAAGGTATTATGAAAAGTAAGGAATAGATATGGTATTATTATTGGGAATGACATTAGCTAGGTAGTGCAATAGATAAGTGTTTCACTTGAAGTCAGGAAATCCTGAGTTCAAATTTTGCCTCAGATGCTAACTAACTGTGTGACCTTGGGGAGAGTCATTTAATCTCTTAGCCTCAGTTTCCTCATCTGTAAAATGGGGGAAATGATAGCACTGTCTCACTCAGGAATATTATAAAGATATGAGATAATATAGGTCAAGCACTTTATAAACCTTAAAGTGCTATATAAATCCTAGCTAGTATCATTATTGAGGAGGACATATTATCATCTTCATTGCTGTTTTCCCTAAAGACCACTGTGACTTTCTGTCTTTCCTACAGTTGTGTCCTCCTGTCTGTGTTTTTCCCCCTATTAGGGTGTAAGATCCTTGAGAGCTGAGATTGTCTTGCTTTTCTGTTTGTATTCTAAATATTTATCAGAGTGCCTCTGTTCCCTATTGGTAAATGAGAGCTGGATCCAGCAAGGCTCACAGAGCCTGAAAAGGCCTGTCTAACCTGAGGCCCCCCGCCCCATACAGCTACAGCTGTAGCTGTTGTTCTCTCATCCACTACATTGGCAATTAATTAAATAGACATGACTGTAGAACATTTTGTAATATCCAAGTGTCAGTGAAATGTGAAATAATAATGCCCATATAATGATAGTGATGGTACAAATAATGAAGATGCTTAGAATGCTGCAATTTCAGTAGGAAATGAGGGCATTACAGATCCTATCGATCTTTTGTCTTTCAATCCTTCTTCTTCTTCCTCTGACTCCCCATTTCATCCTTGTCTCTAGATGCTTAACCTGTTTGTGGCTGTCATCATGGACAATTTTGAATACCTGACCCGGGACTCATCTATCCTCGGGCCTCATCACTTGGATGAATTTGTCCGAGTCTGGGCAGAGTACGATCGAGCTGCATGGTATGTATACCTCACCATTACCTCCCTGACTTCCAGTGGGACCCAGGTTGGAGCCCACTGGTTGGCCATACCAGGAGTACTCAGGAAAGAGGATGGAATTGGAGCTCTTCTCAAGTGTGTGCCTGTCACAGGAGGAGAGAAGGCACTCATTTTGGACCTTGTGAAGGTCAACAGTTCCCTTGGAAGCCTAGATCAGGCCAGTCTCAAAAGATTTCTCTCTTGCCTCCTCTTTCCCTCTGTGACAGGTTTTTTACCTTCTAGCAAATAGCTAGAAAAGCTTTCACTATGCTCTCCCTCCCTCCTCTCCTCCAATGAGTCATTAGTTGACCTGTTCTGAATGACCTGAGACACTGATAGGAGTTTTATAGGGAAATCAGACACCTGACTACTATGATTTGTGGCTGTAGGGAGTTGTCTCCTGCCTTACAACTTCCCAAAGTATCTGGCTTTGAGATAACTCATGAATTATATAGAGACTAGGCAAATTGATCTTCCTGTTATTTCCATAAATACCAATTGACAAGAACTGAATTGAGGGTTTCCTCATTCCTGGGGACAAAAGCTAACTGCTTTTTGTTTTGTCTCCTAGCAGGACCTTCATAGGGATATCTTCCCTGAACCTTTTCATTGCCTACAATCCTAGGGCTTAAGCCACAGAATGGGATGCAATAGGACAGTGATTCTGTCTTTAGTGTTAGGGATGATAACTGTGTTCTCATGGGCTTTTAGGTCTACAGTTGTTTGCACTTGATGTTACTGCCCCAATCTTTGTCTATCTTGACCCCTGTTCTTGGATACTCATAGTGCTACAAAGCATTACCATATATCGTAGGAAAGGGCCACGTTGCTTCCACCTAGGACTCTCTTTTGGAGTTTATTTCAACTCAGTAGAATTTTTCCTCCTTAAAGTCTAATAATTAATGACCTGGGCTACAGAATCCTCTAATGTCATGCCTATCACAATGGAGAAATCTCCCTTTCTATCTGGGGCTGCTCTATGATGAATGACCTTCTTAGAGACTATAGGCATTCATTAAACCTGGAGCATAGCTGGAACAGTCCCTTACATTGTCCTTCCCTAGTTATGTGGTGAATCCACTATGATTCAACCCCACTATGGTTGTAAAGCAAGGAAGGTGGAAAAAGGGAGAAATGCCTAACGGGTGAAAAGGAGGAGATGGCACCTGTCCTACTAGAGAGAAGAGGCTTCAGGATCTCAGTGCCACCAGTTACTCTTTCCCTATCCTTCACATGCAGAAGAGCCTTATACATATCAACTTTGTCTCAGATGTCTTCCTGGCTTGGAGATCTCATCCTCTGACTTTTTTTTTGTATTATCTTTGGATTCAAATGCCACTTGTGGTTTGGATATTCTTGTCTCCTCACTCCAACTCTAGGAAAAGTAGAAAGCATGGAAACAAGTCCTGATGAATCAGGAAGTGTTCTTGGAAAGAACCTTCCAAGGAGGAAGGAAGCCTCTCCACATCTATCCTAAAATCGTGGATGTGACCCAAGACATACCTGTTATCATCATAGCTTCATTCTGAAGAGATGGTAGAGGAGTGATCCAGTTGGAATCAGCCAGAATGAAGACAATTTCCAGGTCATCTTAGAAGCATAAGCCCACAGGAACCACAATCACCCCAGAACTTCATAGACAGAGAAACTACTGAGGAGCTCACCTCCAAAGCAACTTCCTAAAAGGACAGGAGGAATCTACCTTAAAAAAAAGAAGGGAAAGTTGAAAGGAAGATTCTTTGGCCAAGGTTCTCTTCTGAACATGAGATGAGGGAAAGGTACAAGAAAGCCCTGGAGAACATAGAGAACTTGAGACAACAATAATGGGTGACCACAGAGAACTTTATAGCTTGCAAAGCTCTGCCTTCTCACTCATCCAAATAACTCCTTGAGGTAGGGAGGTAGTAGAAAGGAGACGGTGTGATATTGTGGTAGGAGCACTTGGTGTGGAGTAAGAAGACCACGGTTCAATCTGTGGCTCTGACACTTGACTGTGTGACCATTAGGCAAATTATTTCAGCCTCAGGTTCCTCATCTGTAAAATTGGGATAATAGGACCACTTACCTCTTGGGTTCAATTTGAGGAAATGTTCTGTAAACTTCAAAGTACTATGTAAATGTGATATTACTATCGCTTCCCTTTTGCAGATAAAGAAACTGAGCCACAGGGAGATGAAGGGATTTGCCCAAGATCACACAACTAGTAAATAGAGGAGCTGGATTTATGTTTCCAGATTTGGCACGCTTCCCACTATACAACAGCTGTTTTACTGGGTTAATTAGGTTCATAATTGCCAAAGGAAACTTCTGATGTAAATTGGAATCCACCTAGATTGGAAAGTTGATGACTGGCTGTCTGCTGGCACGGCCTGTAACAAGATAGGGACTTATAGCCACTAAAAATATACAGTCTGTACATGGTTCTCTTCTTTCCATAGGGAGCCACAACTCTCTAGTAGGTCCAGGTGAAGGTGGCAGCCAAGAGAGATCGGGCTCCTCTTGAGACTCTGGATTGTTCTTGTTAAACATCTGAAAGGCCATAGAATTTAAGGGTATCTGAAAATTATTTCCACTGAGGTAGCTTTTGAAACATAGAGTAAGGGAGCTTCCTGGATTTATTTGGAAAGGAGCTTATTCAATCTGAAATATGGGGGAAAAAAGCTTTCACACAGAGAATAAAGACTGTGTGTCTAGAAAATGCTTCTTGCCAATTGTGACCCTGCCAATTAGCCTAATGGGAAATGTTTCTTCTATAGGCCGGGAGAAAGATACCAATTCTTTCCTGCCTGCACCCAGCCCTTGACAAGCATATCTGAGTAACTGAATATAAAACGATGTCTGAGAAAAAACAAACAGAAGAGCAGCCCATTTTCTTATCAGCTTGACATCTATTCTTGGCAGCTGTCAAAGGCGTTTGTTAACTAATAAGCTCGAGTTCTTAGAGATGTGACACAGATCAGAATCGAGTTTATGCATCTGTCCAGGTGTGGTACTTTGCAGGGCCCTAGACATCCTTAGTCAGTGTAGCTCCTGTTGATGTTAGGTGGGTTTTGATCTGCCTAGGAGTTTGAGTTACCTTTAGTTTGGCAAGCAAGTGGTACTTCTTGTGTTTTGATGGTGATTAGAATCAGTCCTATAGGATCTGGAATTTCTGGAGTCCAAGGAAAGGAGACAGTGACCCTTGGGGTACCTTCTGGAATGGGCACTGGTCACACAACTCCTTAATAAGTAAGCTATCATTTCCTCACCTCCATTCTCTGAGTGTCCTATTAACCCGCCTGTGCTTCCTTTACAGCGGCAGGATCCTGTATAAGGATATGTACAAATTAGTACGGGTGATCTCGCCTCCTCTGGGCCTGGGAGAGAACTGCCCCTACAGGGTGGCGTGCAAGGTTTGCCTCCCAGTCCCCAGCCATGACCCGGTGATGGGACAAAACATTTAACCCTTCCTTTTCCTCCTTTGCTCCACCACCACTGCGCCACACAAATGAACCCTCATGTTGCTTTCCTTTGAGTTTAAAGAGGTCCAAACCCTCCCAGAACCAGCAGCTGTTACATTTGGAAGAGGGGCACAGGGATAATATTTGGGGAGAATGGTAAAAGTTAAATACTGAAAACATTTTAAGCTATTCCTCTCTCTCTCTGTGTCTCTCTCTGTCTCTCTCTCTTTTCCTCTCCCCCTCCCCCACTCCCTCCCCCTGCCTCTCTCTCTCCCTCTCCCTCCCTCCCCCCCTTTCTCTCTCTCTCTCTCTCTCTCTCTCTCTCTCTCTCTCTCTCTCTCTCATCTTTCTCCCACATGCAAACACTGCTCCACGTAGTGTAGATATGGCCAGAACAACTCCTCCCTCATGTATAGATTATAGAACTCACAACATCCCGGCACAGGTCATCTGAATTTCCTGGACTGGGCACAGACAAATCCTATATGTTCACCAAACTGGCATCCTACCAAAAATTAAAGCATATTCCAGATGACTCTTTTCACTCTGCCTAGCAGCCCCTGAATAGGTGAGCATATAACCTTTTAGGCCTGAGTAGACCACCAAAGGCGAAAGAGGGCAAAAGTCTTCTTACTTCAGATGCTGTGGTCTTTCTAGAGCTGCCTTCCTGGGATGACTAGGTTTATAAAAGACACCTTTAGGACTATCAGTGAGGGGCAATGAAAGCAGATGGTAGGGGAAGGACACAGACCCCAGAGTTCAGCAAAGCAGAAATGGTGGTGACAATGGTGATTGGAATGTGCTTCTAATAGAGCAATTTATCTGAGAAGTTCACAGTGGATGGTGTTGTTCTAGCGAAAGGTTCAACCGAATGGTTCTTTAAAAGGTTCCTTGCCTGAGGATCCTGACATAGTACGTTGTGAAATGCCTGTGGGATCTGGGAATGTGGGACCGAGCAGGCCGTCAGGTCTGCCAAGCCACTGTCTGGGAGTTCAAAATGAGAGCACTGCTAGGGTATGAGGCCTTCTCCTTGCAATCCTGCTTTACAGTCACCAGTTCCCAATTACCCAACTACTTCAGCCTGCCTGGTACGGAAAGGTCTTCAGAGTGCTGCAGGAAGGTGGGTGTGGGGCTCACTGACATATAGCCCACCATTTTAGAGGCAGCCAGAAGAAGGACGCAGGAGGAAGGAGCAAGGAAGGACACCGACTTGGGTGAAGGGGAGGAGATGCCATGGGATGGGGGCGCAGTGATTCCCACACTCAGAAGGCCAAACAGCTGCCTCTGCTGAGACTCTTTAAACTCCAACCTGGTGGAGCCTGCGACCGCATGTGGGGCAGAGCTGGGGAGGGAAGCATGGCATGTGAGATGTTCTTCCTCCCCCTGGTTTTGTTTCTTCCGTCTCCAGCATGCCGTTGCACTGGTGCATGCTGGGGAAAAGCACTCCATACACAGAGCCAGGTGGAAGCAACTGGGCCAACCCCTTTGACAAGCAACCACAGCCCACCACCTTCTATGCAAGATGCTATCTCCTATTGCATAGACACCATAGAGGGGGGGATACACGATGTTCTGGCTATGGGATCAAGGGACAAAGGCATATCTGGTATCCAGACTAGTGGAAACCATGGAGGGCCCTGATCTTCATGGGGCCAGTGATTCCCAGAGGAATTCTGGCTTCTACATTCTTCATTACCCATGGCTTGAGCACCGTCTATCCGGTTTATACCACTCTCACACAGCCCTGGGAAGTGAAAAAACAAACAAAAAACCTATGTTCTTTTTGAGGGAGTTGATCAGGATGACACAGAGTGATGCCGAAACAAGAGTAGAAGCCGATTCCCTGTGAGATGGGAGAAAGGGGACAGAAGGCTCATACTGATGTTCCCGGGTCTGTGTGGGGCGTGATATAAATCCACACCAGGATGGACTCACGTGTATGATTTGCCTTGATTAACAGGTTTCCTGTTCTTTTTCTGTTTGTCCATTTTTTTTATTCTGTCTTTTTCTTCTCTTGTTTCCTGTATTATTATTTTGTTTGTTTGTTGCTCTCTGGGAATGCCTCTCTTCCTTTCGTCTCTCTCTGCATCCTTCTCCCCACTTCCTTCTCTTTCCCTCAACCTTTTCCAATCTCCCATCTCATTTTCCCACCCCTCCATGAGCAGTGGCCGCATCCATTACACTGAGATGTATGAAATGCTGACTCTCATGTCACCACCGCTAGGCCTCGGCAAGAGATGTCCCTCCAAAGTGGCGTATAAGGTAGATCAACCCTTCCTTCCTTTGGGCTGGAGATGAGCAGGAAATGGGACCCAGTGGTGGGGAGGCCTGAAAATGGGGAGGACCTTGGGATGGGGAGGCGGAGGTGGGAACTAAAGGAGAGGGAGATGAGAAGAAGACTGAAGACATAGAAAGGCTCATGGAGGAGCGATTTCTCCAGTCGCTACAGGAAGGGTATGGACCTATTATTCACAGTTCTTCATGTATATGTGTGTACATGTGTGTGAGATTTCCTTTTAGTGGGTTACTAGGAAGGCAGTACTGAGGATGTAGCATATTCCCATTTCAAGCCAGCAGAACACTGAAAAGCTATGGGACAGTAAAAAAGGACAAGATGAAAGCCTGGAGCAGGATATCCTTTAGAACTGAAGGCAAGAGAGATATCTTAAATTAACCTAGGAAATGAGTGAGATCCTTGAAACAGGTCAGGGAGATATTTCACTCCTCTTTACTAAGGAGTGTGAAGGAACTACTTCTTCCTCCTTCACATAAGGAAGGTATCTTATGCCTCATTATAGCATCAAGAATGCAAGTTGTCAAATTTCTTGGAAATATGTGAAGCATGGAATGATGAGAAAAGGCTATAGACTATAGGAGTTCAAAGGACTAGCGCTCTTGTAAGGTGGATGGTCACTATCCTCCTAAATTATCATCCCAGACAGATGAGATCAAGTCTAAAAGAGTCATGAAATTCCTCATGGGTTGCTGAGATAAATAATGAACAGTGGAGCTGACTTAACATCAGGATGCCCTAAATCCTTGAGACTGAGCTTTTCCCACTGCATGATGTTAGCTTCCTTTTAGAAAGATGTTTGCAGCAGTATGTGTGCTTTTCTCAAAGCATTAGAGTTGAGGAAGCTAATAATAAAGCGATTCCATGACATTCCTATAGTCATACAATGCAGTGGAAAGTGATCAATTTGGAGTCAGAGAACCTGACTTTGAATACCAGTCCTTTTACATCCTCCTTGTGTGACAAATCACTGAATCTCTTTGAGCAATAATAGATCCATTCCCTCATCTTTAAATAAGAGCATTGGGCTAGATAATCTCTGAAGACCTTTCTAACTCTAGATTCAATGATATTACCTATGATCATGAACCAGGCCTTAAACTCAGGTATTCTGACTTCAGATTGAGTGTTCTTCCTACTACACTACTTACCACATCATATTAAATTGGCCCCACAATGCTGGAACCTTTCTATTAACTTGGAAATACACCAAGGTTATGTTCTCCTTGCTATGAATGCCGAATGTGTGCTGGAATTACAAAGAGAGGCTAGGATTTTTCAAGTTAAAACTAGAAATAGGATCTGTGCTGCAAGACACAATGGCTAATGTAATCATTCTAGGTCAGATGTTCTATTGAACTGTTGCAAACACACACTTTACCACCCTGCCTTGCAAGTGCTTCTGATGACGGCCCCATTCCTTGTCTTAACAGCTAAGTTCCCCAGCTCTGGGAGTAAACAAATCAGAATTGAGGATGTAGATTTCACTTTTTAAGTTCTGTTTTGCTTCCAAGGACCCATTTAGGCAGCTGCTTATACAACCCCTAACCCATGGCTCCTCACACATATGTCATGGTGTGGTAGCCTCTTCATTCAAAAAAAGCTGTCCCAGAGTTTCAAGTGTGTAGTACTCAAATATGATGCTATGAGTTTTGGGGAATGAGAAGTAAAGGAGAGGAGGGTATGGAAGCTAGGGGGGGGGACTGGTGAAAAAGCTAGAAGAATATGAAAAACAAGATACTCTCTAGAAAGTGGATTTGGCCATTTCAGTTTGATCCCTTCCTTTGGGCAAAGGGAACAAGGCCTTCCCACTCCTGCCCCTGCCTTTGTCACTCTTCTCTCTCTCTCTCTCTCTGCCTCTAGCTCTATCTCCATCCTTACTATCCTTTCCCCTAGATCCCATTTGCACTCTTTCTTCCATCTTCCCCTCCCCACTCTTCCATCTGACTCTACCCCATCCTTTGAATAAGTTGGACTTCTGCATGTATGATCATGTGCTGGCAAATTTCATCTCAAAGACTCAAAAAGGAGGCACCAGGATTTATCATTCTAGACAGATGAGCAAAACAAAGTCTCCCTCCCACCCTTTCCTGCTCCCAACAGAGTTCAGGGGGATTAGCAGGGGCAGTGGGAAGCTGGGGCTGCCTTAAAATAGGAAATGGAGCCAACTCACGGAGCTGGCTCCTCTCTCCCTTCCCTTTCATCCCAACTTCCCCCAGCCACTCGCATCAGAAATGAATTCCCATCCCTAACAGATATTCTTGGGACTTTGAGGGATTCTTACAGAAAGACTAGGGAAACCCCTTGCCAGGGAACTTCCCTTGGGATGTGGCTTCATTACCTGCTGAAGAGTGAGGAGGGGGAGAAAGCCCTCAGGACACGAGCAGGTAAGGGAAGGGAAGAGAGAGGCTTGGCGGGTGTGGGGTGGGCAATCCTTGCCCTTCTTTTTCGTCTATGCCATGACCTTCTCTGCACTCTTCCTCTCGCCTCACCAACGGATCTTTTGCTATTTTTTTCGCCTGCTGTCTTTTTCCTCTCTCTTTCACACAGAGATTGGTTCTGATGAACATGCCAGTAGCTGAGGACATGACCGTCCATTTCACTTCCACACTGATGGCCCTAATTCGGACAGCTCTGGACATCAAGATTGCAAAAGGTAAAGAAGGGAAACACAGAGAAGAATTTCAGTATTATTTATTCAGAGTAGCATTCACCAGGAGATAAGGATTTTCTCCACCAGGATGATATCATAACAACAACAGGTACTGGTAGTTGTACTGGTAGTATGAGGTAGTGCTGGGCTGGGAATCATCTGATGGAGGGCTCTTCAGTCAACCAGCTGTATCAGGTTAGGGAGATCATTTCCCTTTAAATGGGCCTCAGTTTCCTCATCCATAAACTGGTGGTATTGGACTAAATGGACCATGAACCCTTCTACTTCTAACATTCTGGAATTCTAATAACAACAATATTTTATTTAGTGCTTTTGATCCAAAGGTTTCAGAAAACTTTGGAAATGCTAACTGGTAGTAGGTATAGTTATCTCCATTTTACAGATGGAGAAAATGAGACCCAGACACATTTAAGTGATTCATCAATGGAAAGTTATTGAATCAATTCTAGAGTTGAGACAAAGGCTTGTTCTCCTGACTTCTAATTCTTTGCCTGATCTGTTAGACCTTATCATTCAGTATTTAGGAAAATTCATTTGATAGGTATGTGTAGAGTGAGTGGGAGGTAAGAATGCTTGGAGGCAGGCATACTAGTTAGCAGGCTATTCAGGCAAATGGGAATGAGTTCCTGAACTAAGGTGTGTATCACCAATGGGGATGGAGAATAGGGGCAATCTCATTTAAGAGTATAAACAACAAGACAATATAGTATACTAAAAAGAATGTTGGTGGGGGACAGCTAGGTGGCGCAGTGGATAGAGCGCTGGCCCTGAAGTCAGGAGGACCTGAATTCAAATCCAGCCTCAGACACATAACACGCACTAGCTGTGTGACCCTAGGCAAGTCACTTAACCCCATTGCCTAGCAAAAAATTAAAAAAAAATGTTGGTGAAAGTGAAATATGAGAAACTAGGACTAGAACTTGGCTTTGCTATTTACTGCCTGGGTAGCCTTGAGCATATCAATTCATCTGTATGGAACTCAGTTTCTTTTTTCTATAAGATGAGAAGGTTGGGCAAGATCATCTCCACCGTCTCTTCCTAGTGTAGATCCTTTGTTATCCCTCATTTGCCTTTTTTTGGCCACTTAAATTCCAAAGCAAATAGCTCCTAGAATTCTGAGATGAATGTATATAATCTTTGAGGAAAAACAGATAAAATCTGTTGCTCTCCATTGAAGATCTGGTTTGAATGACTTTACCTTAAGTTAAGGGCCAAGTGAAGGCATGATGTGGGTAGTACTAAACACCTGTGCCCTATGTTCAACTATTAAAGATTGAGAAAGGTGCTAGTTTTATCATGGCTTCCTGGTTTTGTCAGATGTGAATCCATTTTTTTTTAAAAAGGACACACATAATATGAGGTGACAATAATGCTTGAGTTAAGTGAAAGGACATGCACACCTCTAATGAGATATAAAAGTTTATAGGTGAAAAGGGAAGACTCTATAATATTTTGGGGGTTCTATCCTTTAGCTTCTTTTGCTTCATTTTTCTTCCCCAGTAGATTGAGCCATTAAGGAGAGACTAGAAGATCCAGATCTTTAAGGCCTCTGCATTATAAAGTAGGATATTCCTGAGTCATTGGAAATAAGATCAAAAATGTATTCTACCATGTTGGCAGAAAGACCTTGGTGCCACTCAATGTCAAGAACTATTCTTGTGGTATAAAGTGCCATGTTGATTCAGTTCCTGCCCCATCTACCCACTTTGGGGCCCTTGTCACTCCTCAGGCTTATCGGGATCTATTCTCTTTTTTAAGTATAATTCAGTGGATTTATGAGGAACTCCTCCAACCCATCCATGCCTTCACATCCTGTGCTATTCTTGTCTCTGTCCTCCCCTATATCATCCATAAGGAGTTCTCCCAACATACTGGGGGCCTTACTCTAGATCCCTTGTCATTGCATGGATACCAATGAAGCACCCAGGTTAGCCATCAGTTGGCTGTCATTCTTACCTCATATTTTGATTATTTATAGTTCATTTGTTTTATTGTAGGTGGTGCAGACAGGCAGCAGCTAGATTCAGAGCTGCAAAAGGAGACGCTGGCTATCTGGCCTCACCTTTCCCAGAAGATGCTGGATCTGCTTGTACCCATGCCAAAAGGTGTGGGATCTGCTCCTGGGGTACCCTTTTCATTGTGTTTCCATCATTCAAGCAAAGCACTCAGGGAAGGAAAAAAATCCTATTACTTTAGTTTGTGATGAAAAAGATATTGAGAAGATGATCTTTTCAGTTAATAGGAAATAAAGATTTCCCGTTCTCTTAGTCCAATAAGTTGAGGTCATCTTTCTTAAGGAAAGATGAATAGAAATGAAATTACAGAAAGAAATTCCCTAACTGTAAAGGCTTTTTTTTTATCATTTAACACATATGAAGATGTATCAATGTAAATATTGGGCACATTCCTAATAGGAAAACACTTTGAGAGAAAAATAATACATAGACATACATTGAAAAACAACACCAATTTATAGACTATGCCCCATATTTACACAAGGCAGATTTGGGGGGAAAGTGAGACTTATATTAGAATCAATATGGCATTATTTCAACAATCTCTTGTATAATTGACAAAAAAAAATCTTGCTGTTTTGATGTGAAAATTAATGAATAGCATTCATCAAGTTCTTCAGTCCCTGTGCTTCAGGAGCTTACATTCTAAGGGGAGAAACAACACGTCTAGGGGAGCGGTAGCTAAGGAAAAGTGTTTTGGTCCGAAGAGTCACAGAGATAGATATTGGTTCCATGGGACAGTCAGTTGACCAATCCTTTCCAGAAGCAATGGCAAACTGACTTGATTACTATTCCCAGAGCAAAATGTTCTTAAAGAGGATGGCCAGGTGATGGCTGCTTGGGCTTGGAGACTGGCTAGATAGAGTGGGCTTTCACCAAAGAAGAGAGCATGGCCCCTGGGCAGGACTTCCAAAGCTGAGTGGCTTAACCTTTATGGGATATGGTTACTGGAGGTCTGACTCCAGCAGCAAACACATCAAAGAAATCAAATAAACATGGTGGCATTGTCATTAGCATGTCTGTAACATATTAGATGTCATGATCCCATTTATGAGGTAGAACTCTACAGAAATGCAGTTATCATGAAGCAGTTTATGAAGCTTGTGAAATTCTCCTACCACTGTGTCTCTGTTGTCTTCTCACTGTTAACATCCAAGTCACCTTTTTGCTTCCAGCCTCAGACTTGACAGTTGGGAAAATATATGCAGCCATGATGATCATGGACTATTATAAGCAAAGCAAAATAAAGAAGCAGAGACAGCAGCTGGAAGAACAGGTAAGTCAAATGTAGATATCTGTACAGGCTGTGAGCAAGCACAGAAAGGCTGAAAGAAGTCACTTGGCCTTTTCCATGGGGACACAAAGTAAATCCACAATGAAAACTGCCTGGTGCATGGAGCTAGCCATGAGAGTGATTAAATCACTGGAACACAAGGGCATAAACCCCTGGAAATTAGTAGAATCTGAAGGCTCAGAGGCAAAGTCAAAGAACGTAGGATACATGGGGGATGTCCAAAAGCCCCAGTGCCAAGGAACCAGTAACAATGAATCCTACTTCTTTGGCCATAATAGTTACTTAATTAGGTTAGTGGGTGAGCGTTTGAGTTGGTGAGAAAAAGATCAAGGGGAGCAGAAAGCTAACTCTTTTTTTAAAAAACTCTGCTCTAGGACATTTCCCAAATACCCTAGATGTGGAAAGAGCATTTAAATGGTTTCTTTCTTGTTCCTTTTCTGCCCAGAAAAATGCTCCCATGTTCCAGCGAATGGAGCCTTCATCATTGCCTCAGGAGATCATTTCTAATGCCAAAGCCCTGCCTTACCTCCAGCAGGACACCCTTTCAGGCCTGTGAGTAGAGTAGCTCTCATATATTTTATTTTTCCCACTCATTCCATTGTGAAGTTCCCTGAATATAATGTACTAAAGATGCCAAAGAAGTCATATTAAATCAGACAAGAATGAATTCTTTTTCTATGGATTTAGAAAGCAAACTTCAAGATCTCAAAATGGTTATCAGTGTGATAGGGAAAATTACCAAGTAGATTCAATACTATTGCCAGTTTCTCTGGAAGCAGAAAGAATTGGCACTCTAATTTTTTAATTGGAGCCCTGACTATCATTCTGTAATAGATTTTTTTAGCTTAAGATTCTATGCTTTGGTTATAACTATCATATAAAAAAAACCAGTGAAGTGCAGCTAGATGGTGCAATGGATAGAGCACGGGCCCTGAAGTCAGGAGGGTCTGAGTTCAAATCCTATATCAGATCAGACACTTGACACTTACTAGCTGTGTGACCCTGGGCAAGTCACTTAACCCCAATTGCCTCACCAAAAACAAAACAAAACAAAAAAAATCAGTGAAGCAGCAAGGTGGAAGAGTCTTGATACCTGAGTTCTTTGTTGGTGGTGGTGGTGGTGGTGGTGACGTTTTGTTGTTTCAGTTATATCCAACTCTTTGTAATGCCATTTGGGGTTTTCTTAGCAAAGATACTGGAGAGGCTTGCCATTCCCTTCTCCAGCTCATTTTACAGATGAGGAGACTGAGGCAAAAGGGTTAAGTGACTTGCCCAGGGTCACGCAGCTAGTAAGTGTCTGAGGCTGGATTTAAATGCAAGAGGAGGAGTCATCTTCCTGACTCCCAACCTGGCACTCTACGCACTGTGCCACCTAGCTATTCTTTGTCTAGCTCTGTTACACATTATATGTGTAATTGTGAACAAGTCACTTAGCCTGTATATGCCTCAGTTTTGTTTGTCTGTTTTTTAAAAAATCCGGACAGTGATTGATTACAGATCAGAGGCTCCTTAAGACTTCTTAAAAACACTATAAAAGTAGTTGGATCAGCTAGGTGGCTCAGTGGATAGAGCACCAGGCCACAAGACAGAAAGACATAAGTTTAAATTTGAATTCAGAGACTTACTACTTCTGTGATGCTGGGCAAGTCACTTAAACTCTGCCTTGATTTCTTCATCTGTAAAATGAAGATAATAATAAAGTGGGGCTAATAATAACACCTACCTTCCGGAAGTCTACCTTGTAGACTTCTTTGTCTTCTACACTGTCAGAATGCCATTGCTACTAGCTTGGGAACTCGGAGCCAAGAAGGAACCCGAGTAAAGCAGAGCTAGATGCTGGGGAATGGGAGGGGGAGGAGTGAAGAAAGAGTAAAAGAGAGGAAAGAGTTAGATTTGAGCGTTGTTTGTTCTTTTCATTGTAAGAAGATTTGGAAGTCAATATTTCATAGACCAGTGAACATCTGTCAAGGACCAGGGTCAATCCGAGAAGGGCCAGTAGAGAAACCCAGTTTTGAATGATGCCAGCACCACAAAAGTCACCGGGGCAGACCCAGACCGCCATTGTTTGGAACGTTGCATTTGCATCAACGTAGCCTCACATCTCAATTGTTTTTGTTTTGCCTTTGTTGCCTCTTAAGACTATTCTCCTTTAAAAGGGAAAGAGAAAAAGGCCCATGACTAATAAACTCCCACAGTGATCACTTAATCAGCCCTGTGCAGAACAAGGCACTAGACCCGACTCTGACAACCGCTGTTTGAGAATGGCTGCTCACCTGTAACAAGTAACAGGTTGTCTCCCCTAAGCTCAGAAGCGGTCATGTGACTAGAGTAATGTGGATATCGCCTCTCCACAAGAGCTCATGGGACTCCAAGCACTCCCTATCTAGACTTCTGGTTATCTCATCATCTTTTTTCTGTGAGAGTTAACTTACCCAGCAGGATCTCTTTAGCCTATTTCCCATTAATTCACCCACTCTACATACATGAGAGTATAAATGAGAATTTTCTATATTAGCTTACACATATCTAGATGTTGTACTTGACGGAAAAGCATTTTAACATATTTTCATATTGCATGCAATAGATTCCTTTATGGGTTTAAAAGCAAGGGGGAAATATTTCTCTGAACCACCTAGATTTTGGATGTTTGGCTCATTCTAGGTCCCAATTATTCAAAGAGATGAGACTGTATCATAGTACTGTATATCCAAGGGCTCTCCCACCAAATGGGAATTCTTCAGAGATATGATATTTCCCCAAAGATCAGAAGTGTCCTTGTGCTTTCTTCCACTTGCCTCTGATTGAAGCTCTTCCTAGGAATTGTTGGAAAAAAGATGAGTGGCAAATTACATACTAAGCGTCTAGCTATCATCTTAAAAAGAGGAAGTCAGAGTAGATGACCTCTGTGGCCCTTTCTCCCTAGGTCTCAAATCTTAATATGATCTTTGACTTTAAATATAAGATCTTTTTTTTTCCAGGATCTGTGATCAAATATTGTGACCCTCCTTGGAGGCAAATTTAGATCATTGGTTCTCATATGGTCCCTTCTCTTCCTGTGATTCCAATAGTAGATCATATGACCCATGTGGATTTTTAAAAATGCTATCTGGTGGATCTTGGTCATGATCTAACATTTTCTTCAGGTACATAATCATGAGCACCAAAAGAAGTCGTTAAGGCTCTCTGGTGCATAGGGAGTTGTGATGTCCTATGTCCTCGCGTTGTTCCTGGTAGACAGATAGACCCATTGCCACCTTCTTACATGATCTAGAAACTGGCTTCAGCTTCCTGAACAGGTTGGAATGATGGCTACAATAGTGAGCGGTGATAGTGGTTGCCAACGGGAGACAGATGCTTGTGGAAAGTTGGCTGGATCTGGTCCTCTTTGCTCTCTAGCTCAGAATTGTTCATCCCCACTGATCAAGAGTGACTTCAGACTTCAAGCAATGGGCCTATTGACAATCACAACACTACAGGACTTGAGATTTCTTGCTGTTGATTTAAAAACCACCAAAAATATTCATTAACTTACTCCATTCCCGTGTCTTATTCCCACTGCTTGCTCTTTCTCAAAAATTTCAGTCAAGTGCCTCACCTCGGTAAGCCCAACTCTGAAATTCCTGCTGCCTATTCTGTGAACAAAAAAAAAGTCTAAATGTTATGTCATGCCATCAAGAATGCTGACATAATAAAAGTATATCACCCTTTCTGAAGCTGAAAAATAATAATAATAAAGACCATGACTGCTTAATATTTAAACAAACTGTTCAATGTTTAAACAGTGAAGTTCTTCTGCTGGGTGTGAATACCAAATAGGAATTGGTTTGCAATCTAACACTGGCCTCCCATATGGCTGGGTGTTATAAATGATGTCATTTGTCACAGATATGTTAGCTGCCAGCAGAAGACTGCTTGGTGCCAAATGTAGGTTGAAAAAAGGACTTTTCTTCTTTTCAATGTGTTTCCGATCATCCCTCCTAGAATCCTACAAGACACCAAGCTGCCCACCATTCCCAAAGGCAACATTTGCTTTTAAAAGAACAGGTACTATTAGTACTTTCAGCACAAAGGTTTTTGTCATTCTCCCTCTGAATTTGACTTCTTTTTTTCAGGAGCAGTCAGAGTGGGTACCCATCTATGAGTCCACTCTCCCCCCAGGAAATATTCCAGTTGGCTTGCATGGACCCAAACCATGGGGAGTTCCAGGAGCAGCAATCTCTGGTGAATGAATGAGTTATATTACCTTGAGAATACTCTTGGTTTCCTGGTCCCTACTCTCACTTTCAGGTTTTGTTTTCAGGACTATGATCTGTTGGAAGTACCATTTGGGGTATCCAGCTGAGATTTCCCCATTACCCTTATGACCACCCCCATATTATCCCAGCTGGATTTTTGGCCTATTCTCTGACCAAATGCTCATCTCACCAGGCCTTAAAAGCCTGGAACCCCTTTCCCTGCCACAAAATAGTACATTACTTCAGTTCAAGCTGTCTTGATTTGTGTTACTGGAGATTAGGAATGGAAATAAAATTAAGAAAAATAAAACCTCTTGTTTTATGGAGGTCTTGAGGTGAGTCACCATAAAAGATATGACTAACAATAGCCAGGTGCTACTTGAAAGAAACTTCAGAATATTTTATGCCAGCCTCCTGTTAGCTCATTATCAGTAAGGTATAATATGCAAACAGTGACTTTTTCTACACTATGAAATACATTGAGAATTTCTTCTTCAGGGATTAAATTCCCTTGATCATTTGGTCAGATTTAAGTTAGGTCAATAATTCCTTGAGGAATTTGAACCCAAATGAGTTTTTGTAAACATTATTTTCAAAGAATAGTGCTGAATTAAGCCAGAACTACTCAGTTTTAAGGAAATCAGATCAGAGATAAGGAAGGGGAGGCTTCTTATTCATAGTATTATCAGCTCCAGTGAGCAGGCATTCTCTGCCCAGGGGTTCAAAAGACCCCTTCAAGGATAAACAGCAGGGTATCTTGGTCCATAATAATAACAGCTCTCTTTGCAAGGTTCTGTATAAATAGCCTTCCCAGGTGAATTCCAACTCATCCTCAACTTATGATAATTATAACTGGACTGTTTCCTTCTCTCCCTCCATACTTCACCTCAGTCTCTGGCCTGCCTGCCTTCTGAGTTTAGCCTAGCAATGGCCTACATGGATGACACATACTTGTATCTGTATGTGACAACTAAGGGAAGTCATGAAATATTCATGGTTGTGTGGGGAAGAACATGGTAGTTATGTCAGTCACTCTTAGTGACTGGTCAGCTCTCCCAGAGATACCCAGGCATCTCCCAAGGCCACTAAAGATAGTCAAGGGGAAAAAGTAGCCTCCATGGCTTCTTCCCACCCTTCCCTCTTGAGACCTTCAAACCAAGACCCAGGGAATATTTTTTGTAGTTAATTAAATTCTACAACTCTCACATTTATCTGCCCCTGTTGGTGATGTATCTGTTAAAGATAATTCAGCAATGTATCCTTTCTTTCACAGGGTGACTTCCTTTATTCCACAACTTCATTTCAGCTGGCTGGCTGTCCTGGGCTGAGCCATGGCGCCAGGAGCGTTTGGATTTATGTCCATCTCATTGTTAGTGCTGGTGTCTGTGATTCAGATTCAGATCTCAGCCTGTGCCACACAAATGCCAATGTGCAATCTGACCATCACTGCCCATCACCACACAGCCTACCCCCTCCAACTTACGTCCACCTTCTGAGGCATGGCCCCAATATCCATGTGTGTGTTTTGTGTATGACATGTATACATATGCATGTGTCTCTGCACCACCTTTGCTCCTACAGAGCTCTGGTGTAGAATGCCTGTATATTTGGAGTCAGATGTAAGTGTTGTTTAAGAGTGTCTAACAACCTCTCTCTAAATTCCGATTACGAACACAATTGCACCTCCACTGAAAGTAACCTTCACTAATAACTGAAGTCACACATCCAAATGGTCACAGAGACAGCCTCTGTGCAGAGGATGTCAATGGCTCTCTGAAGCTATCCTCTTCCTGGTGATTTTAATTCTATATAGAAGAGGACCCATACAAATCCACACATCTTGTATACATACATCACTGCTTTATAGGATGTTACTTCCTAATGAAAAAATATGCCTTTTCTAGGAATAAATTCCTAACAATATACATTAGCCTCTGGTATCCCTTTTTCTGTTGATAAAAGCATACATCCTTGAGGTAATCCTCTGTCACTCTCTGATAGTGACATGTGGAAGCTACAGAATTTTTCCCTTTCTTTTTGCCAAGATTGAAACACTATAATCAGATCATTTGTATCTTTGACTGAATTTAAGAACTGGTAGAATGCCATCACACTTCTGAATAAAAGAATTCTTCAGATTTAAATCTTTAAAAAGCCAGATTATTAACTTTTGCTACATTTTGCAAGTATTTAAAAGTATTTTTAAAATGTTTTTAAAGTATTAAATTAAAATTTTAAAGTACTTAGAAGTACTTATCAAGAAATAAATTATTTTGCAAAATAATAGGTACAATTATACACTGAAAGAATGTTGATATCTGACTTGCTGAGATGACTCTGACCTAATTATTTTTCACCTAATGGTCAACCTTCTATTGATAAGCTTCTGTATAACTAAGTTGGTCCTTATACAGAAAACATAATATGGCACCAGGACCATACTAAAAGCCTTTCTGTTTTGGTAGGACATGCCCAGATATTGTGTATACTCTACTGAAAGAGTATTTCAGGAGCCGTGACTACCTCTTTGCCCTAATGAAGCTTTTGAATAGGACTTTAATGGAAGATAAACCCAGAAATGATTTATTCCACTGAACTATTTTGCGCACATGCACACGTGCACAAACACACACACACACACACACACACACACTGAAATTCTTAAATGTATTGATTCCTTCCTTTAAAGCCATCCCTGGTATGGTAGAGGCAGGATCATCAGCTGAAAGGGGAAACACAATAGGATTAAACCAAGTCCCACAAGCTTGGCTGTGTGTTTATTTCCAGGAGCCAGAGGTTAGTGAGTTAAAAATCGTGCAGCCCTCTAACCATGGCAGCTACCTCCCTTCGGACACCCAGGAGCATGCAGTATCTGGGAAGGCATCATCTATGCCACGCCTGACTATGGATCCCCAGGTAAAATGCAACCACCACTCACCCTATGCAATAGCAAGACAGGCTATGATGAGTCAGTTGGCTTTGAAATAACATCTGACATTTTTCAGGTGAGATATTGCCTTCTCATCAACAAGATCCTTCCCAGGAGTCTTCTTTAGTTGATCCTGTTTATCAGACACTGTTTTTCCAGCGACTATCTAGTCAAATAAAATAACTTCCACTGAGAAAGACCAATCATCTCCTTGACGGGCTATTGACCATCAACAGTTTAAAACATATTGAAGATTCTCAGAAGTCAACCAAGCCATGTGGGAAATACATTTTAGAGGTTTCCTGCCTCTTTTTCTAATCCTTTTGTTTCCTTTCCCACCTTCAGTCTACACACACACACACACACACACACACACGCACGCACACACACACACACACACACACACACGCACACACAGAACTCTGCACTGAGACTGTCTGTCCTAAAATGGTGCAGCTGCATCTCATCTCTTTGTCTGTCTATCAGCTCTTTTTTGTGTCTGTCTGTCTTACATCAAGTTTTGACAAACAGAGATGAGAAGTGTTTTTCTGTTGTTGTTTAGGTCTTTCTTTTTTCTGCTTTTGGGGAGTAGATTTGTTTTCACATCTGTCACAAGGCAGAGAACCATGATTTTAATGGTTGAGTGGGACAAAATAGACAAGCTGATTTTACAAGGCCAAGAGAGGCATATAGGCCTTACTCACTTTTTATGATAGGCTCACTTTGGAGAATTCAGCTGACCCAAAGGCAGTTTCTCAGAAGGGGAAAATGGATGTTTCAAAACCATGCTACCCCCATGACCCAGATTTTTAAAAATTTTTGTCCTAACATGTCATGAAGGAGGTTCAATGTATTCTATGAGTCCAGGCTTAGCTGTTCTGAGGGATCATTAGATGGGAATCCTGCATAGTGGTTCTCTGTATTCTGTTTAGCTCTTTCTCAGTACACACAGCTTCTCACTTTCCTGAGCTTCAAGCTAGCTCCTGGACCAGTTCCACTGGTCCTCTACTACACTAGGATCCTAAATTCATCATCTGGTACTTCCTGCTCATCCAGCTCACTCTGAGCAAAAGAGGCCATAAAATAATCTCTCTTTGAGGCTACAGACTTTGAATCTGCAACAATATGTTGGTTGGATTATTTTCTCTCTTTTCTTACTCTATTTCTTTCTGCCCTCTGGTAAGTAATTCAGGCCTTCTATTCTCTTTGGGGTCATGCTTTCAGGTGGTGACGGACCCAAGCTCCATGAGGCGTTCCTTTTCCACTATCAGAGACAAACGTACAAACTCCTCTTGGTTAGAGGAGTTTTCGATGGAGCGAAGCAGTGAAAACACCTACAAGTCCCGCCGACGCAGTTACCATTCTTCCTTGCGCCTATCAGCTCACCGTCTGAATGCCGACTCAGGTAAAAAATGTTTTCTGGGCTCTGGTCAGTTCTCTGACCAAAAGAGGTTTAGCAATTTCATCCATCAATGAGTCTCTTCCTTGAAAAACTAGCTCTGGTTTGGGGTCCATTGGTACTAGAACTGAATTCTTTCAGAATGTAAGGACTATGACCAAAGATAAATTGGTGGTGTCAGGAATGTAGTTGTGGAAGAAAATTTTTTTTCCAAAACTTTTCCTTTTCATCACCTCACCCCTAAAATAAGTCTGAAATTTAAATCAATTAACATTTATTAGATGCCTGATGTGAGCAAGATATTGTGCTAATAAGCACTGGAGATACAAAAATGAAAAATGACTAGTCCCTAGACTAAAGGAACTCAGGCTTACAGAGCTAGAGTTGAAAGAACACTTGAGGACAGCGAGTCTAATCCTTTCATTTTGCAGTTAAAAAAGTGGAAGCCCAAAGAGGTTAAATGACTTAATTCAATAAATCTTTATTAAGCACCTACTATGTGCCAGGCACTATGCTAAGCATTGGATTTTGCCTAGAATCACACAGCTAGTACATATCTAAGAAATTAATAGTCTAAAGAATATGACATAGACAAGTATCATACAAGATAAAATAGGATGGTGGCATAGTGCTCTAGGGAAACCAAAGAAAAAGGGATTCAGAGAAGGGTCTCTGGAGCACATGGCACAGGAGAATAAGCCTAAGGAGAAGATGGGATCATCACTTTAGCAGGTGGAAATGAAGAGGAAATCGTTTCTATACATGATGAAACAGTCTGCATGAATGCACAAAGGTCAGAGAAGACAGACCAAGATCATGAAATGTAGTAAGTGAGAATGTAAGTTTCTTGAGGGGAGGGACTGTTTCAATTTTATCTTTGGATCTCAGGCATCTAACATAATACTCTTGCATAGGGTAGGTACTAAATATATGTTTAATTGAATTTTTTGGAAGAAAATAGAGTACATGAAGGGAAACAGTGTGAAATAAGGTTGAAAAGGTAGCTTGGAGCCAGACTGAGTATGGACTTCATGGCAATTGGGAATTTTGAAAAGTTTTTTAAGCAGTAGAGTAACACAAACAGACCTGTCCGTTGAAAAGATGATTTTGACAGCTAGTAAAAGAATGGATTAGAGATGGGAGGCAGAAAGACCAGATATTAAAATCATATCCTAATAAGATTCTTATCTTAAAAGTAGTTTATTTTCCTAAGCTATTGTTTTTGTTCAGTCATTTCAGTCATGCCCGACTCTTTGTGACCCCATTTGGAGTTTCCTTGGCAAACATACTGGAGTGATTTGCCATGTCCTTCTCCAGCTCATTTTACAGATGAGGAAACTGAAACAAACAGGTTTAAGTGACTTCCCCAGGGTCACACAGCTAGGAAGTGTCTGAGACCACAGTTGAACTCAGGAAGATGCATCTACCTGACTCCAGGCCCAACACTCTGTCCACTGTGCAATACAGCTGTTGAACCTTATCAAAGACTTCATTTATCCAGTTATTAGTTGTTAGAAAACCCTAGAATGAGGGAACTGGATAGAAACCTTGGAAATCTTGTCCAACCCTTCATTTTACAGAATGAGGAAATGAAGGCCTAGTGAGATTGTGACTTACCCAAGGTCACACAGCTAAGTAATAGCAGATCTGGGACAAGAGATCAGGCTTCTAGATCTCCTTCCAGGGCTTTTTCTACTGTACCTCTTGGCATAATTAGTTCATAGAAACTTTCTTCCTGTTGCTGGTACCATCTTAACCATAAAAGATGTATGTTTGCATAAGACATTGAAAATTCCTGAACAGCATTTCTGGCAAACAAAAAACACATCTTGTACCCTGGGAGAATATGGCTAGTGTAAAAGGGAAGTAGAACAGATGGCATTCTGTAAAGTGGAAATATCACAAGCTGGAGACTTTCAAACTCTCCTGCTTACCCCAAAGGTATTTCCTTTCTGATCCTTCTTTGCTCTCAATTGCAACAGACCCCATGTTGACAAGAACTGAAATCCCTCTAGGGGCCCAATTCCACGTGACCAGTTAAGGTTTGTCTTCCTTTTGCAGGAATTTCTTGACGGTCACTTATCTCTGCCCTCTTCAACAGGTCACAAATCTGATACCCATCGCTCTGGAGGCAGAGAACGTGGCCGATCCAAAGAACGCAAGCACCTTCTGTCTCCTGATGTATCCCGTTGTAACTCTGAAGAACGGGGTGCCCAAGGTGACTGGGAGTCTCCTGAGCGACACCAGTCCAGGTCACCTAGTGAGGGCAGATCTCAGACACCCAACAGACAGGTGAGTATGAAAAGCTGGCACTCCAACAAGAAAGACAGAAGGGTTGGGTTCATTCTGGATATGGGCGTAGGTAGTAATACATACTGCTTTTGACCATTGGGGCTCATAACTTCCTACCTTTGGGGGAACCTACGCCTCTACAATCACAAGTACATATCACTCAAAACTAGCATGTTCAAAAGTAAAATGTACCTTGCAGAAAACCAAACTATTCCCTGAAGGATGAATAGAATGCCATCTTGGTAATCCCACCACTGTTGTTAAAGTTTAAAGGGACAGAGTCACAGCAACATGACTCCAGTGAATCTATGTCAAACTCAACTAATAGGATATCCTTTGGTTAAGAAGGTATCTTTGCTGCTCACAGAATCTCAGAAACTTCAAGTTTAACCTTTACCTGACAAAGAATCCTGTCCACGACATCCCCAACCAGCGGTCATTCAACCTTCACTAAAAGACTCAGGTGAGGGGGGAGCCTACTGGTTTCCCAAAGCAGCACATTCCATTGGATGATAGTTCTAATTTTAGAAAATCTTTCCTTGCATCGAGCCCTGATATGTGTCTCTGCAACTTCTCCTTGCTCCTAATTCTGCCCTTGGGGTCCAATCAGAACAAGTCCGTGTTACCGCTTTTCAAACCCTTGAAGAGAGCTGTCCTGTCCTCCTCCCTAAACTTTCTTTTCTTCAGGCCTTTCAACCACTCCTAATATGACATAATCTTAAGGCTCTTCATCATCCTTGTCACCCTCTTCTGGATACTCTCCAGTTTACCAAAGTTCTCTCTAAAATGTAACACCCAGAAATGAACACAATACTCAGGATATAGGCAGATCAGGGCAGAGGTCACAGTGGAATTCTCAGCTTCCTTGTTCTGATAAAAAAAAAATAACCATTTGAATAATTTCATATTTGTTCCTGGTAAGAATTCATTGTTCAGACCAGTCCTATTCATTGAGTACGAAGCAACTTCATTGCTCTGTGTCTCCGTCTAGTCTAGGATAAAGAAGACGGGAGATGACTACAAACTAGAAAGTCCACTTGCCAGCCAGAGCTCCTCTGGTCTTATTCCAGAGTATTATGGAAATAAAATTTGTGTCCTGATACGTAGCCTTCCTGCCTTCTTGACCCTGCCCCTTATTGGCCCAGATAGAGAAAGGACCCAGCAAATGGGGTTCATGTTCCTAAGGATCTTCCATGGGAAGACTAATCTTGTAAGAGAACAGGGGAACAGGAAGATAATATTCCAGAGTCCCATTCATGGAAGACCTAACAGCATCAGGGAGAAGTGATATAGAAATCTGAGCAGAGAGCGTTATGTGTTCTGAGGAGTTAAACAGGGTCCGTGCCTCACAATGGCCAATAAGAGAAAAGAGCTCCAGGTGAAGGTATTGTAGAGAAATCAGTGGCATCCAGCAGCAACCCTGTCACTTGCTACCCAGACTTAGGGATCTTTAGAACTCCTCTCTACCCTGTAACATGATTCTTTTCTTCTCTCGTTCTTTTAAATGTCACATAACTATGGCTTTCTATCTCTTTTTTTTTTTGCCCTGATCCTAAATGGTTATCTGTGTGCCATTGAAAAAGTATGGACTTCTATCTGAGCTTCGCCTCCTACCAAATATATTTAGAGTTAGTACCATTGGCAGATGATTGGGCTAAGACTAGAGCTGAGTTGGTAAGAAGATGATTTCAATCTCATCCATTCCCTAAAGTTCAGACTAAAGTGGTGCATCATAAGATGAGATTTCTGAACAAAATCCCAAGTGTGCATCACCTCAAACCTACTTTAATCTGTGTCTCTCTCCTGCTCTACAGGGTACAGGTTCCCTTAGTGAAAGCTCCATTCCTTCTATCTCTGACACCAGCACCCCAAGGCGAGGTCGTCGGCAGCTTCCACCTGTTCCCCCTAAACCCCGGCCCCTCCTCTCCTACAGTTCCTTGATGCGGCGTCCTGGTAGCATCTCCCCACCATATGATGGGAGTGAAGTTGGCTCCCCACTGCCCTCCAAGGCCCTGGAGAGCAATGATGCCTGCCTGACTGAGTCTTCCAGCTCACCACAAGCAAAGCAGAGTCAACACTCCACTCCCCAGCGCTATATCTCAGAGCCGTACCTGGCTTTGCATGAAGACTCCCATGCCTCGGACTGTGGCGAGGAGGAAACGCTTACCTTTGAGGCTGCCGTGGCTACCAGCTTGGGCCGCTCCAACACCATTGGCTCAGCCCCTCCTCTGAGGCACAGCTGGCAGATGCCCAATGGGCACTACCGGAGGCGGAGGCGTGGGGGACCAGGGCCAGGGATGATGTGTGGGGCTGTTAGCGATCTCCTGAGTGACACGGAAGAGGATGATAAATGCTAGAGGCCATGCCCCCCTCCAATGCATGCTCTTCTAATATGGGGGAAAACAGACCCAAGAAGCCAGTGAAGCCTGGGGGGAGGAGGAAGAAGAAAGGACATTATGCAGAATCAGCCAAGAAAAAGGAAAGGAAAATAGACAAACAATAAAACCCACCAAAAATGATTTGATTTCCCTTTGCAAGATGGGCACAGCCATTGTTCTGTCTCCTTGCTGAGGGAGAGAGAGAGAGAGAAATGTGGGAACGTGGACAGTCATCTTCAAGGGAAAAAGAACATAGATATAATGGCTCTACTTCCCCCTCATCCCAATCACTTTGGTAAAGGCATTGGCTTTATGTATGCCAGTATTGCCCTGAGAAGCATAGAAAACCTCCTGGCTGGATGCTGGGGTCCATAGGAAATAGCCAACAGTAGAGGAAATGCCTCCCTTCCTCTCCCTCTAACGCTCTCCAGCCATCACCACTGTCCCCAGAGCAATCTCTAACATCTTGCACTATCCCATGGTTTACTCTCCACACAAGAGTTTATGCCAAGGTCAGGAGTACTGGATATCCTGTGTGGGAGACAGGGAAGGAGAAGAAAAAAAGGTAGGGGATAGCTGGTGGAGAAGCAGTCCATGGTGCTCTGGCATGGAAGGAGATGGTTTCCTGAGTAAGAATAGTAAAAGTCCCACAGCTTGTATCATGGAGGGTCATAGATTTAGAGCTGGAAGGGACCATAGAGGTCATCTAGTCCAACCCCCTCATTTTTTCAGATGAGAAAACGTAGACTAAAAGATTGGTCAAGTGACTTGTTTAAGGTCAGAAAAATAGTTAGGTGGAAAAATTGGAATCCATATCCATCTTCTGACTCCAGATTTCATAGTGCTACCAGACAACACCCACTTATCTAGATAGGCATTCTTATAAACTGAGATATTGACACAAGCAGCTTTATGGCTGTGCACATGTACCATGAGTCCGTGTGCTGATGACAAACTGAGCATCACCAAGGGTCTTCTTCCCCTCCTGGGTCTGTAATCCAGTGGACCAGTTTGGGCCACCTGCAAGACCAAGATGATGGGTGTTGTAGATGTCCTATTCAGTGAAGCCAACTGAGAATGTCCTGATCATCCCTGTGTTTCCCCTGAGGAATGGAAATCACATTTAAGAGTAATCACATGTCAGATAGACCTTTAAAAAAAAAAAGAAGTAGATGAGGTTATTTAAACTAAGAAAACCTCCTTCAATCAGGCAATATTTGAGTGCCTCTTGTGTATTAACACAGACACTACAGGTGGATGGTGGGATTTTCTCAGTTAGCGTGTGATTAGGGACCAGCTTCACTAGTCTTGTGGGATCCTATTTAAGGTAATTAGTTAACATACCTCAGCTTAGGCTTAGGATGCTGCTTGCAGGAGAGCAGTTTCTATGCTGGAACAAAACTTCATGTAGTAAAGAATATTTCCTTAAGTCAGGACCCTACTTCTCCTCTCCCCTAAGTAACAACAGTGCAGAATGGCATTCCATTTGGAATCTCTCCTTGTGCTACAGCACAGAAAGGTTCTGCACTCAACAAACCCCAGTCTCTTCTTCTGTAATGCTTTGTTTACACTTCGGCAAATGAGAAAGAGATACAGATTAAGGACTTACTCCAAGGCATTTTAAAATGCCCTGTCCTACCTCCAATACCTGACTCCAGAGCTGCTTAATGTCACTCCTTATATCCACCATTTTCCAATGGGACCCTAACAATGAGATAGAAAATAGCCAAGCCCCCTTTCTTAGCTAAATGAAGGAAAGGGAAATATATTGATCCTCCAAATCCAGTATCCTCAAGATATGATCTAAAGGGATGATTTAATAGCAGTCATGGAATTCCACTACAACCTGATACAATGGATACAGATTGCCCTTTACAAGAGAAAAAGGCACCTTTATCTGGACCCACTCCCAATACAGCTACCTCCATCCTTCAAAGACAGCAGCATTGCCAGAAGAATTATACTGAAAGTAAAAGGCATCACTGAGAAATGAGCCCAGTCAGGGTACCAATGGTCCTCAAGCCAGAGCAGGATCAGAATCAGAAAAAAAAAAGAAGGAAATAAACCTGTCATTAAGACCCTATTCCTGCCCCAGAACCCACTAAAGACTTCCCTTGTTCCATTTCACAGGATGAGCCTTAAAATGGAAAACCAGTGGAGGGAAGTCATTGTTGATTCTGCCAGTGGCTAAGTACAACCTATTCATACCCCTTTTAGTCAAAGAATGGATGACAGTTTTTCTTAGGCTCATTTCTGAAATATTTTCCTATGGCTTTCTAATCTGCATAGAAAGAAAATATAGTAATATTAACTTTGCATACAGAATACCTCCCAGTGGCTTGGAGGCACCAATCATTCTACATATACCTTGCAGATATTAACAGACCATTCATGCAAGCCAGAGTAAACAAGCCCTAGCCATCATGTCACATGTGGTCAGTCACAAAACCAAATTTACCTCCTAAGGAATGGAAGGTCCATGGCAAAGAGGCAGTGCATTTGCAAATGGCCTGCCCTTCCTTCCTTAGCTACTTGAATATCATCTCCCCCTCCCCATTGCCCATCATCCACCATTTATACACCCTCCCAAAGCAGTTCAGAGTGTAAGCATTGATGTACAAAGCATTGATGTACAAACCATTGATGCCACAATCCTTGTAACATAAGGGCTGTACCCCGGGCGTCACATTGTTCTCCATGGCATTGTTGTAAAGCATCATTTCACACCAAAACTCTGCTATGGACTCCTCCAAGTACACAACCTTATTTTCTTCCTCCTCTGAAACAGTTATCTCAAGGGAAGGACTTTGCACAGGACAGCAATTCTGAGTCAGCAGCATGACTGCTTGGTGTTTTGAGAGGGAGAACTGAAGTGATAACTGAAGCCATTTAGACCGTAGGGGAAAGTCAGGCTGGGAAAGCAATGGCCTGAATTGGAATTTTGCTGCAAACATGGCTTTAAGAAATCTAAAGTTCTAAGAGATCTTCCTAGATACCATAGCCCCTTGAAGTTAGAATGTTCATATGCTAAACGAACAGCCTAGTACCAGAGTGCCAAGAGTGAAAATGGAAACCTTTATACACTGACCAACTGCCAGTCTACCTTATTCCTGGATGTATGACCTAATTTCCTTTTCTCTGCTTCCCTTAACTAAGAAAATGAAGCCTAGTCTGTCACATTAGGGCATGAGACACAAATCCTCTCCCTCTACTACTCTATCTTCCTTGCTGCCAATAAAAGTTTTTACTCAAATATTTTCTCCAACTAGCAACCTGCTCAAAACATCCACTCATTTATGTACCAAGCCAATCCCTGCTGATTTCTTTGGAAAGTAAGTCTAATATGTTTCACCTTGGTTAAAAAAAAGTAATTGGTATTTTTAAAAATCCTGAACTTGAGAAGATTATTGCTAATGCCCTAAAAGATGGGGAGGGGGGGAGTTTCCAGATCTATTAACATTATTCTTAATTTTCTTCCTCAATATTACACCCATTAGCATTCCCTTAAAAGCAAATGAGAAAAACCCATCTAATACTGAGAAGGCCTATGAAAATTAGTTCTGGTGCTTTTAGAAATGTTGGTCATTACCCTGACTTGGGCCACATGGCCTGTCTATGGTAGTCTACTCCTAGTAGTCATGCAATTCTTCCAATAGAAAAACACAGAGCAAGGGTAATCCTCCTGAGGCATTGACTGGAATGATAAATGGACAGAAGGGCAAGACAAGTCGAGGGATTTAGCAGAGAACGAGGACTGGCATAGGCCAGAACAAGATGGAAGATGGTGCCCTGTCATTCAACAAACATTGATATTGGCTAAATGCTGAGGATAGAAATAAAAACAAAAACAGGAAGTGATGCCACCCTAATGAAGAGCAACGTGCATTCAAGTGGGCCATCATCAGCTTGCCTTGTCCTTATTGCCATGTCCTTAAAGCACTAGGTTTAGAGTCTATCTACACTCACAGGACCATAGCATTTTAGAGCCAGAAGGGACTTTTGAGATCATTTAGGTCAAGCCTGACATTTTATAATGAAAGAATGACTCATGGAGGTTAAGTCCTGATACTGACATTTTTGACAGACTGTAAAGGAAATCCATCCCAGTTTAATCTATGTCTTCACACACTGGTAGAGAGGTTTCAGAGAATATTTCCCTGAAATGAGGCCCCAGGTATTTCTCAGGATTCCGTCCTCTCCTAGCTTAGTATATTACATGGAGGACCAAAGCAGTTGTTTCTCTTCCCCTGGCAAGCAGCCTTTGGATTGAGAATAAGTCTCCCTTTTCTTCTATTCTCATCATCCCAGTCAATATTTGGAAGCTTAACATTGATTCAGCTCTTGAGATTGTTAAATACACCAGACTCAGGCTTAGTTGCATGCGTCACTGCCTCTGCATCAATATTTAGCCTGCTCATTGAATTCAGTTGTTGAATTTTCTAAGTATAAATGGAACACAATGATATTTAGACATGGACGATACAAGTCCATGAGATAATCTGAAGCAGGTGTAGGGTAGAATGACTTTGTATCCATACATGCATAAATCATATGTATATATCTACATATATGCATATGTCTATATACATATACATGTATACTGAAAATCAATTAAATATTGGACCAGGGTTATATTGCCAAATCAAGCGCCATCTGGTATAAAGCAACAAAGATTTTTTAAAGAAAATTTGAATTAAAAACAAAACAAAACAAAAAATACCCCTCACTTGTGCTTTATAAACTCTTTCTAAGGCATGTCCTACCTTTGTGTGTCCTGGAGAGAGCATTTCCTGTGTGGTTAAGAGCTGAGGACCAGGAGATTGGATTTTCCTATTTGTTCCCCAGCTCAATCATGAATTCACTGTGTATAACATTATGTAATCCATTCCCCCTCTTGCCAGAAGAATGGTGGGAGTGGGTGTATGTGTTGGGGGGAGGGGAAAAATGGGGCCAGAATGCTATTTACCTACCTCACAGGATATTGTGAGGCTTAAAGCAGAAACATAAAAGATTAATTAATGCTGTTAATCACTTAATTAACCAGTTAATTAATGCTGTTGTTGATTACCAGTCTGTCTGTTAAGTGTTTTGAGATCCTCACAAACCAGGTGCTAATGCAATTCAAAGGATCAGAGTAAGGAACGGTTTCTATTCATTGGAGCATCCTTTCTAGAGTATCCATTCCTATATGACCCTTGCCTGCTCTCTTCCAGATTGGTAGTATTTGGTCTTGCCCAACTCATTCACCAGAGCACTTTATAATATATCCCATAAAGAAAGAAATGGGCAGGAAAGCTCCTTTACCTGTTCTCAGAGTGATAAGGGCAGAATCCAGATTCCACAAAGAATCAAAACAAGAAACACAAAATTTATTTAAAGCAAAACCCCATAAAAGTGTTTGTATACACATGTACATGCACACACTTTTAAAGACCCTTCTAGCAAAAGAAAAACTTATACTCAGGGGCTTCATGACCTAACCTTACCACGTTATGAACGAATAAGAGTTCAGCCTAGCTGGTGCTGTGTTTGTCAGAGTGAGTACACCCTGGCATTCCCCAGTGTCTTAGTTTTTACCATTAAACTGCCCATAATACGTCATCCAGGTTCCGCATAGGACCCAGAAACAGTGGCCATTGCCTTTGTCAGCTGGTCTGCATAAATTGTTGCCTATTGCTTGCTGAACAGATGAATTTTTTCAGTTGGTACATGTATAGCAATGGTGCATAGACATAAGCACTTTGCACAGTCCATTGGTAGGAAAAGAATTAGTTCTCTTTGGTCTTCTGACTGACCTCTCCTTCCCTTAAATCCACATCTGCTTCTTAATACCTTTGAACCATCTCAAGCTTTAGTCTCAACAGCCCATCGCAAGGCAAATGGATACACAGCATCATTCCACACTGGACTTCAGGGTTCTCTGCCACACTGTGAAGCATTCTTTGGCAAATAAAGCCTTTTAAGTATCATAGACTGATTGCTGTGTAGGGTTGGAGGGACACTATTTCCCAAAGCTGACTCTGATTGGCTGGTGGGTGGGTAGTACGTACATCAATATCTAAGAGAGTCAACATTTCTCTTTCAAAGGGATGTCTCCCCTGGGCACAAACTTCTAGGGTGGATGGAGGTAGGTAAGTAAAAAATTGGGGTGAAAACCCCTGATACCTCCTTCATTTTCTCACCCCAACTCAATGCTGTAAATAAAAGGGTTAGTATCTCAGCCTTTTAAATGCAAAAAGATTTCTGACAATAAGCCATGCTTTTTGTAAATACATTATTACAACTTGGAATTTTCTTTTTGGGGTGGGTAAGAATTGGGTTGAGCAGGGAATTCAAAAAGAAGAAGTTATTGATCATTTAACATATGGGTGTAGTGTAACAGAGGGTTGCTAAGGGGCAAAAATGAAAGTGCTCCCAAAATAGTTTTGAGCCAGCTTTTATTTAGAACATTTATTTCAAGTATTATGATACTTGAATCAAGAATCTCGGGTACAGTCTCACATGCACTCTTTGTCATTCTTCTCAAAAGATTAAAAATCAAGTCTAGATTTCCATAAATAGAAATATTGTCTTAAGACCCTGTCAGAAGAATATGACAGAACAGAAAGAGTAAAGGGATGATTCAGAGACCTTTGATGGATAATTTTAAGACTCCATCACAGAAGATGATAATGTATGGTTCAGAACAAACAAAAAAGCAATGTAATAGATGTCCTGCTAAACCTAAATACTGATGCAGGAAAAGTTACTGGTACTTACTTGGTAGATATTCCACTAGTTTATGCCTTTAACAAAGGGCAAATTTAGAGCTCTCTTGTTGGTCAGACATCATGATGTTTGGCACTTCCAGGGACACAGAAAATGCTTCTAAGTAAGCTTGATGTTGTCATTGAGTCTCCATAAAGCAATTTAAAATTATATTCACTCATCCCATCCCACTAAGATCCTGTGCTATTTGTGTTATTTTTATTTTACTTCTTTAAGGAAACTTGGTTTCAAGTTTGAGGATACTTGCATCCAAGATCTGGTACAAAATTCTCCTCTTACTCCCTCATATTCTTTCTTCTTTCTTTCTTTCTTTCTTTCTTTCTTTCTTTCTTTCTTTCTTTCTCTTTTTCTTCCCCTCTGTCTTATAATGGAAACCTCTCTTTAGGAATTGAAATCATTTCACCGGTGAAAGGTCTTAGGTTGCCATGCTTAGATGTTCAGATACCTGAACAGGTCAGAGATCAGACAGTTGTCCCCATTCTAATACTTGGCACCCTGATCTAAAGAATGCCTCCATTCTAGAGAGAGTTTCTTAAAAGTTAAGGGAGCTCTCTTGATAAGATCACAGGATTTTTGAGTTGGAAAAGATATTCATTTTACAAATAAGAAAAATTGAAATTGAAATGAGAGAGGTAAAACAATTTGCCCATGTTTTCACAGGCAATAAATGGTGTTTGAATCTGGAGCTAGCCTCTTTTCTCCACACCATACTGGCTGTATTCTTGGCCTTGAAAATCAGAACTAATTTTGAGTCTGATGATGCTGGACCTTACAAGTCTGTTTGGCATTCTAGATGGATTTTATTTTTCTCACTCCTGGTTCCAGGTTATAGACTCCAAACCAAAGAAGGGTTGTTTTTTCCAGATGGTAAGTCTACAACTCTATCTAGGATTAAATCTGCCAGGAGACTGGAAGAAGAGGCTCAAACATTTGATGACTTAGATTCTCTTCCCAAAGTTCCACTTCCAAAGCATCATGTAACAAGGATGTTTTGCATTTATCCTGCATCTTTACCCCTAGAACCATCACCCAAGGCAAGTCTTCTAGAAACCTTTTGTGATTAGAAACAAGGATGAGTGGGAGGAACACACTCCAAAAGTTCAAAGTGCCATTAATTAAAAAAAATAGATGTGATGCTCAAGGAGAGTTAAACATCACTAATTGTCATTTAAAATATATAATAGCTTTGACGGCTATTGTAACTCCATATTTGATATGGAATGGTAAAACATTAAGCAGATAACAAGAGATTTAGCAGAACCACGTAATTGAATTTTAAGATTTACCCACTGGGGAATAAATACACTGGAATATAGAGCACTTTTTTATACTAGTGATTTATGAACCTGCCAAAATTTATACAAAGTTAACCTAAGTGCTGAAATTGTGAAGGAACCAACCTTTCCCTTAGCGATGTTAGAGAATAGTCTGGGTCCACTCACCCTAAGGCCAGGATTTGCAACCCTGTAATACATATTATCGAGGTGCGAGGGGAGATCTTTTGCACAAGGTATCTAGAGATAGGAAAACAACTCAGGCCATGGAGTAGAGCACCAAGTTATAAAACAAAAACAAGGTTAAGGGAAAACATGAATGAGTCGTCAGAAGAGGAGATGCTTCTATAGTGTTGGAATCTTCTTCCCTTAGATCGTGACTTGAATTAATATGGGCATAGTACTCTCTAAGGATCTTTCCCTTTAAACAATCCTGAGGCAGGGGATTCCTGAAGGTCCAGAACAGTTATATATGGCTTTTCCAGATGAACAAGGGAGTTCTTTTATGTACTCAACCAGAAGACAATCAATTTCAGCAGCCCTTCAATAGAGAAGCTGTGATACCGGGGAGCTTATATTGAACTTCCATGCAGGATATAGGCTATAAGGGGAGGGATAGGACAGTGAGATTGGAGAGGGGGGAGGGTTAGGGGGAAGATTTTATCAGGGACAGATATCAAACTCTGCATATGGATATATGTTGGAAGGCAAACCAAAAACTCCTGGTTTGATATAATCCAGTTGGATACAGTGCACGAATACTATCCTCAATGGATAGCCCTTTGCAAAGAGATGGTCTGCACTTCATCCAGGCCAAAGACCTCTGTCCTGGACCCAAGATTGTGGCATGTTCACCTTGATTTGCTCTTAGTGCATGAGTGGCAGAGACAAGGTACTGAAGAAAGTTGGTGTGCTGCATCAGGCTGTTAAAGGGCAGCCACCATGAAAAACTACACCCCAGCTAAACCCCACTACATTTTCTTACCCATCTCATTCTGTGGGGTATTCTGATCCAACACCAGTTCCAGTAACTGTGTGTTACTGGGAGCCAATGTAGGTTCCTCAGATTATCAGTGCATCTCTTCTAAAGCAGGAGTTCAGCACTGCATGTTGACACGTTGGATATATTGTAACATAAATGTTCGTTTGGATCCAAAAAGAAAACATCTAAAAATGATGTACAACTTTAATGGGTTTTTTTTTGTCAAAGAAAAGAATAAATAAATAAAATCTTCTTGTAAAGAATTAACTAGCCTGATCCCACTTATTTTTGTATCCCTACCTAGGAAGTTAAATGATGAATCATAGGCAACAATGTTGTACCAACCACTTTAACATCAAACCCCCGTCCTTCTTACCCTTGGTACATCCTCTAGGAAGTGAAAATGGTGGGTTACCCTATATTCCTGACTGGTCAAAAGGGCTGGCTGATTGTGGACAACAATCCCTCTATTCCTTTAGAGCACTGTGTCTTCTTCATTTTCTGGATTTGATGATTTTCCTCTTAATAAAAGCATCCTTCACCTTGGAGTAGGAAAGATATTTCCAGATGGTTTGGACCCCAGAGGTAAGATCAAGAAAGTGCTATTTTCAGGTGAAATCCTTGAACAGAGAGACCACATCTCTTTCAATCCTCTAAGAACAGAACCAAAAAAGAAAAGTGAAGGAAACAAATACTTGAGTTTGGTGTTTTATAGAGAGATCAGGGCTTGATAACTACAAGTATAATAATTTGTCTAAAATAGATACTGCTTTACCACAAAAAAAGAAGAATGAGGACAAGTCTAAGGCTTAGCTGCCAAGTCCAAGACACAGTTGGCACATTCTAGGGTATGACTCAGAGCAAGTCATCCCCCTCCCCAGTAGACTTCTCCATTCTTCCTTTTTTGTTCCTATACTCTTCTCCCACATTCATTAGCCCACTTTATTTCCATTAACAAAGAAAAAGAAAGGCTAACAATCAGTGGGGTGCTTTATTCTTAGGCTCAAGGATGACCCTCAATTTTATCCCTGTGTTACATCAGTCTGACCATTTGTAATAACTTAGCAACAGTGGATTCCAACCATCAACAAAAGGAAGCGCTGTTTTCCTCCATGATTGATGACTACAGTATTAAGGAAATGATTTCCCCCTCCATTTTGCCCCAGTGTGGGCTGTTCAGCCACTGTATTTTTGATAGAGGTCATGTGGAAAAATATATGGATTAAGCAAGTTTTCTCTTCTCCCTCTAGAGTGTAAGTCTACTGTTGCCATGGTGAGTCACAAGCCAATTGAAAGAAGGAAGCACAGATACTGCTCTGAGTTTCTGTGCTGGCTCAGAAATTCATTACCCTTATGCGAGATATCTCCAAATTTCGATTTTGCCCCTTAGTTTATTATAAACAGGTCGGTCCTATTTACAATCCTTAGTGTGTCAGCTGGCATAACTTGACTCCCATTTATGAGGTAGATTTATGCCTGAATTTACATTGATTCTGTACTTATAAGAGCTTTATACTTATGAGTAATAAAATGGCTTATGCTTATGCCTCCAGTTAGAGAGCAAAACTCTCTAACAATGGGCTGGGGTTCAGCTCTCAGCCCTGCACTAGGAAAAGTCTTCTTCCCGATAGCTGCCTCTGCACCCTCATGCCTCAAACAAAGTTGCCAGCAAAATAAGGACAGCTTCAACCACAGATATTGATGAGAAATAATATAAAATCCAGAAAATGTTTTCTTTAGCAGAATAAATTTGAGAAAACACAAATGGAAGTAAGGTGGGAGTAGGTCAAGACCTACCTATTCATTGTCTCTCTCTCTCTCTCTCTAATGGCTTGTATCTCTCTGTGTTCATGCTTCTGGACCAGTGGGAACCTGTAATAAAACATAAACATTCTCTTTCTCTCTCTCTTTCTTTTTTCTTTCTTTCTTTCTTTCTTTGTTTCTTTGTTTCTTTTTCTTTCTTTCTTTCTGTCTTTCTTTTTCTTTCTTTCTTTCTCTCTCTCTCTCTCTCTCGCTCTCTCTCTCTCTCTCACACACGCACACACACACACACACACACACACACACACACACACACACCCCTCCCAACTAGTACATTTAGATGGAGGTCATCTCTCGTGGTCTCACAGAAGGGAAATGCAGATGTGGCTGACAGGCTGACAACAGCTGCTGCTCCAGTCTCCTGCTTAGCACCGCCACGCCCTTCTTCATCCTCATTCTCCTCAGAAACCACCATAGTGAAAAACCTCAATCGCTCCCACCTCTCCAAAGGTTGATCTCTTGTAAGTTTTCTCTCTTCCCAAACTGGGAAGAAGTACAAATCCCAAAAGATTTTGTGGCCAATCAACCTTCTGCCTAGAATTGCTATATTAGGAAACAACTCAATCAGGGGTGAAGACTATCCACTTTATAAAGTAGTCGGAGGCCCTCTTTGCAAAGAGAATAATACTCTGTCTTGATCTTCGCCTAAGGAGGAGAAGAAATACAGAGTGACTGTCCCAAAAGTCTTAGTAGAGTTTTATGCTTTAACAGCTTATAAAACTATCAAATAGCTATGGTTTTAAATTTTAATATCGCAGTTCAAAACTCCACTGAGACTTTTGGAACACTTTGTATAGAGAGCTGCAGCCTCCACTTATCTTCATTGTGACTACAACAGTGCATACCTAGGCCAGAGATGTCAAACTGCATGCCACCTGCCACAACAGATTAAAATGCAATGGGGGAAAGTTTTAACAAAATGAACAAAAATACAATAAAGCATAGATAATTTAAATATGTGGTTTTCTAAGTCAATATGAGGCCCACAAAGATCAGTCTCTATTTGAGTTTAAAACCATTACTCTAGGCTAAATGAATTGCTTTCATCAGTTTAGCCCTTTGGTCACCTTTTTTGGGGGAAGAGAGACTGGTGAAAGAGAATTCACAGGAATTCCGCAGGTACAGAAATTCCCTGTTTTGGAGATCAGTAAATCAAGGCAGATACCCATTTGTCTGGGCTGGGTCAAACCCTTGGAACATGCATTCCATGTCCTCCAGAGATCTATCTCTGACAGGGGCTGTGGCTAGGGAAGTTGGTAGATGTGTTCAGGTATATAACACATAGATTGCCAATAATCAAAGAATTAAAAGACAATAAAAATATGTTCATCTTTCAAATTCTACTGACATAACCTGATTTGTCAATGATGGACAGGACTTCCTGAAATCTAGCACTGTCTTCATTTCATTATGATGACCATTAATTTCTTTAGCCCCCATCTTTAGCCCCACCTGTCTCCTTCTTTTACTGCCAAACTTCTAGAAGAAGTGAATGGACCTAGTTGAACCTAGAAGGAATAAAACCTAGGAGTCATTAATATTTGAAGAACTGTCAGGTAGAGGGCATGTTCTGTGCACTTTCAGAAGGGAAACTAGAACCATCAATTGGGGAAATGTTATACAAATGCAGAATTCAGCAGAATATAAGGAAGAACTTACTAAGCAGCCTGAATACAAATACATGTAGAGCATCCAGAACCAAAGAGGTCTCACTGTACTTTCTTGTCAGACTGTATCTGAAAAATTGTGCCCAATTCTGTATTACACATTTTAGAAGGGGCATTGTGAGTTCAAACATGGCCTCAGTCATGTGCTAGATGGATAATTCTGGGTAAGTTAACCTTGGTCTGCCTCACTTTCCTCATCTATACAATAATATATAGTGTGATAATAAAATGATAATATAAATGTGATAATAAAGTGCTTCACAAATCTTAAACCACCATATAAATGCTTGCTAATATTATTAATTAATATTAATATTATTATATTAATTAATGTTATTGTTGTTATTATTATTTTGGGCCTGGTCATGAGAAGACTTGTGGAGAAAGGAAATCAGGATATCTGTCTTCAAACTTTTGGAGGCTTGACATGTTGAAGTGGGATTTAATTTGTTCTCTTCCTAAAGAACAGAAGTCAAAACAAAAGGAAGAAGTTACAGGAAAGCAGTTTTCAACTATACTCACACCTGTATGCATACACACATGTATATACACACTCATGTACACATGTACATATACACATATCCATACATGTGTGTACACACCCATGTGTGTATATACATGCATGTGTATATACATATATGTGTGTATATGTCTGTGTGCATATATACGTGTGTGTGTGTGTGTGTATATATGTATGTATGTATGTGTATGTATAAACTTCCTAAAATGGCAAGCATTCCCAAAATGTTAAAAGCTCTCTTAAAAAGCAATGAGTTCCCTGTCACTGGCTTTCAAAAAGAGGACAGTTCCAGTTTTCAGGGATGTTATAGATAAGATTCATATTTCATGTCAGAATTAAAATAAATCACTTCAGAAGTCCCTTCCAAAGTATCATTTCCAGAAGGGAGAAGATCCCTTTTCTTTGTTCTGTCTCATTCAAGCTCCCTTTGTGGTCCTGGTCGCTACATTTCTGACAGGATTTTGACAAACTTGAAGACATTCAGAGGAGGGGGGACCAGGAGAGTGAAAAAACTGGGAGTATGCCATCTGAGGATTGGTTGAAGGAAAGTTGAAAGGGATGTTTGACCTAAAGAAATTATGATGCTAGTGCAGGGAACATGAGAGTTGTCTCCACAAATCTTTACAGAATATACGAAAGGTTCTTAAACAGAAAAACTAGACTTGTTATTCTTGGTCCCCGAGAGTGACAGATACAAGCCATTGGGAAGAAAAAGTTGACTCAATGTTTTAAAAGAAAAAGCAGTTCCTAACAATCATAATTGTCCCAAAATGGAGTGGGCTACCTTGGGAGGTAATTGGTGTTCCATCAATAAATTAATCAACAATCATTTGTTAAGTACCTACTAAGTGCCAGGCACTAGACTAGGTGATGGGAATACAAAAACTAAGAGTGAAACAATCTCTATTTTCAAGGACCTTACATTCAAATCATCCTGGAGGTCATCAGGCAGAGGCTAGATAACTTGAAGTGGAAGGTTTCAACTAGAGATTCTCTGAAAAACATTTCTGGCCAGAGACAGTTTAGACTCAATGACCTCTGATTGCAGTTCAATGATTCTGTAATTCTTTGGTCTAACAATAGGAGCTACATAAACATGAAATAGATGGACTTGAGAGATAATTATTCTCTTTTTTTCTTTTTTAGGCAATTGGGGTTAAGTGACTTGCCCAGGGTCACACAGCCAGAGATAATTATTCTTTATCACTGGAGGTCTTCAAGGAGAGACTAGATGATGGCTAGCCAGGGACATTATTAAAGCAATTTATGTAATAGGAAAGGTTTTGGGTTAGACAACCTAAAAGGCCCCTTTTTAACATCGAGCTGCTATGTCCATGATTTTAGTCTGCATTGACTGTCTTCATTTCCTCACCATTCACCCCACCCTTGAAATTTGGCTTCAGTCTTCCCCATGTGACTAAAAACTATTCATTCAATGATCACCAACAAACCCTTATTTTCCAAATCCAATTCCATGTTTGCTGACTTTTCTGTTTCTCTCTATGTCACCACAATCTCCTTAATCACCTATGACCTCAAGACTCAGCACCACTTTTAACTCCTCCTCCTCTCCCTTGTCCTGCACATTCCAACTAAGTTCTATCATTTCTGACTCTAAAATTTCTCCCTTTCCATCCTTTCCTGTCTTCCCACTGGCACCACCATGATTGCTTCAGTTACCTCTCCCTAGGACTATTACAATAGCACCTCTCTGCCTCGGTGCTCCCTCTCAAACCTAGCCCAGCAAAAGCTTTCCTTTGGAATTTGTATCCCTTTGCCTTAGTGTTATATTTGGCACATAGTAAATGCTGTATAAGTACTTTAGCATTCATTCGTTTACTCATTCGATCACAGGCTGTGGTTTATAGGAAACAACAGAGACAACAGTTACATCTTGCCATTCGGTTAAAAAAAAAGCGTATTCATGAGTGAATAGTGTCTGATAGACAGAAATCCATTCAAGCTCAGAATGTATCTACTACTAATGCCATGCCTTTCACAGTTATGGGCAAGAAATAAATTCTTAACCAAAAGACAGAGGCAAATACAAAAGATAGAATAGATAATTTCATTTACATAAAATTGGAAAGCACATGCACAAACAAAATTAATGCATCTAGGAGAAGATGGGCAGAGATTGAATGGGGAAAATATTTCTATCAAATTTCTCAAATAATAATTTGTGAGTGTGTTTGTGTACACACACAACAGAAATACGTAAAACCAAAAATAACTTCCTTAAATATAAGGGATCATAGGAAATGAACAGTGCTCAATAGAGTAATTAAAAACTATTAATAACCTTAAGAAAAAATGCTCTAAATCACTAATGATAGGAGAAATGTAAATCAAAATAACCCTGAGGTTTCTTTCACTTCACATCCTGCAAATAAATGAAATAGGCAAAAAAAAAATAAAATAAAAAATGGGAATAATCAATGTTGGAGGGATTGAGGAAAGACAGGTATACTAACACATTGGTGTAGCTGTGAATTAGTACAATAGCTTCAAGCAATTTGGAATTATGCAAATTAAGTCACTAAAATGTCTATACCCTTTGAGACAGAAATTCTACTCTTAAGCATATGCCCTAAGGAGATCACAGATTAAAAGAAAAGCTTCATATATGCCAAAATATTTATAGCAGCAGTCTTTGTGGTTGCAAGGAACTGGAAATAAAGGAAATGTCCATCGATTGGGGAATGACTAAACAAATTACAGTACATGAATATAATGGATTATTTCTGTGCTATCAAGAAACAATGAACATGTTGAATATAGAGAAGCAAGAAAAGACATGAACTGATGCAAGTCTAAATAAAAAGAACCAAGAAACTAATAGACATGCTTATAACAATCTAAATAGAAAGAACCACCACAAAATTTAAAAAAAAGAGTGTTTCAAAATTACAGTGAACAAGTTTGGCTGCAAAGATGAGCTATGAGAAGACACCTCTTCCCATTTTGTAGAGGTATAGACAGGGTAGGGAACATTACACATGTTGCTAGATTTTTTCTCCCAAAAGTGTTGATTATTTTTACTGATTGGTTTCTTTTTCTCTTTCTTTAAACAAATTCTTTGCTATAAGACTTTCTGAGAGGAAACAGATACAGGAGGAAATTTAGTTGCTATAAAAACAAAGGATATCAATTTTTTTTAATTAAAGTTTTTTAAAAAATTTTTTAAATGTCTCTTACCGCAACTTTAATTTTTTTTTTAAATTGTAGGCTGCATTCATTTAATTCAGTTCAACTAAACAAATATTTAGTCAATTTATCCAGGGTACTATGCTAAATGCTAAGGAGCAAAAATGAAAAATTATAGAGTCCTGCTCTCAAGGAACTTGTAGTCTAAGATGGGGTTGGAAGAAAGAGATGAGACAGGGAACAAAGGGTTTGTTAGAACAAAGAATGTGATGGGACTAAGGAGAGCCAGACAGCATTCAACATTCAACAAACATTTATGAATTGCCTACTATATACAAGCCACTGTGCTAGCCTCTATAAACATGAAGATAAAAACAAAATAGTATCTGACTTCAAGGAGATAGATTTCTCTATATACAGTTAAATAAGTATAAAGTAATTTAAAGAGAAAGAAAGTACTCATAACTGGGAGAATCTGGGAGAAGTCGGTACTTGGAGCAAAACTCTATAAAAATTTTGTTTGTTTTTTTAGGCAATTGGGGTTAAATGACTTGCCCAGGGTCACACAGCTAGCAAGTATCAAGTGTTTGGTCTGAGGCCAGATTTGAACTTAGGTCTTCCTGACTTCAGGGTTGGAGCTCTATCCATTACACCATCTAGCTGTCCCAAAACTCTATAAAATTTTTGAAGATATCTACTGTATAGACAAAGAAATGTGATAGGAAAACTGAGGACTGTACACTTAGGGCTGAAAGTTCTGCGTGCCTGTTCCCTGATTACTGCCCCCATCCTCAGTCTGCAGACTGGAAACTCTCTGCATGGCAGACAAACACAAGTAGAGTTGAAAGAAGTCTGAAAGTAATAGCAAAGGAGATTGAACTTCACCAACCTTCCTCAGCAGAGTTGTCCCTTATCAATGATTCAACCAGAGACCTCCAACCCACAACAAAGAGAAGTCCAGAAGTTAAGAATTTTACAGAATTGGGGGGGGGGATATAACAAAGAGAATGAGCAAATCACCAGCAAAGGAAAACTAATAAAAGAAATGTGTATACACACACACACACACACACACACACACACACACACGCATACACATATATATATATGTGTGTGTGTACACACACACAATAAATACAAAATATGTATATGTGTGCATGCATACACACACAAATCTTAGGTTAAAAGATGAAATTCCAAAAGAGAATAATTTCACAATACCTACAAATAAAACCCTAGAAAAGAGAATGGATTGGTGGCAATAACTCTGTGAGTGACTGAAAGACATAATACAAGAATTGAAAGAATTAAAGTTCTCAATGGGGGGAAACATAAGGAGAATAAACAATTGTAACAAGCAAATCAAAAAGCATTTATTAATCGCTGACTATGTACCAAACACGATAGTAATAAGCACCGAGAATACAAATATGAGTTTGGAAAGGAAAAAAAAACTTAGAACAGATACTGGAAAATTCACCAAAGTTGTGTACATACTTTCAAAAAGAATGGAAAAAACAAAATTCAAAAAATTCAGCGATGTAACAAGAAAAGTTAAAGCAAAGTCAAAAAGGCAGAATTGGAAATATGTAGGAGACATCTACCATCAGAAAAAAAAGTGACCTGGAGAACAAGGTATGGAGAAATACTTTTAAAATAATTGAGTTCCCAGAAAATTATAGTGAAACAAAACAAAACAAAAATGATACCATATTTTAAGAAAAATTAAAGACAATTCCCTAGATGTACTAGGACCAGATGGCAAAGTGTAAGTCAATAAAGTTCATAATAAAGAAACCCCAAGTACTCATAAATTTGACCATGCTTCAGAGCTTGTAGGTCAAAAAGGGAAAAAAAATTACTCTAAGTGGAGAGAGAGAGAGAGAGAGAGAGAGAGAGAGAGAGAGAGGGAGAATCATATATGAAATAGCAATCAGAACTACTCATCAAATACCCCAAAGGAAAGAAAACCATGGAAAATGACATAAGAAAAGGCAAAGAAAAATGGTCTACAAAAGAATAACATCCTGTAGAACTAATTTTAAAGCAGGAAAATTACCTTTAATAAAATCAGTGACTTCCATAAATTCTGAGCAAGATCAGATCTTGGTAGAGATAAAGATGAACACAGAAGATGAAATAGTATATACATAAAAAATACAAAGTAAATTTTTTGGAGAGAGGGCACTAAAATTGGAGGGGTGGCTTCATATCAAAGGTGGCATCAGAGCAAAGTTTTGAGGGAAATGAAAACTCTAGGTGGCACAGTGGATGGAATGTTGGAACTGGGGTCAAGAAGACCTGAATTTAAATCAATCCTTAGACACTTAGTACCTGAGTGATCCTGGGCAAGTCACTTAGCCACTCTCTACCTCAGTTTCCTCATCTATAAAATGGATAGTTGTGGTGGTAGTGATTGTTATAATACTAGTAGCCATAGCAGTAGCAGCAGCAATTGTAGTAGTATGTAATTCTAAGGCTAGACAGGTATGTGAAATGTCAGAAGTTTAGAAGCAGGTAAGAGGCAGGCATGTCACATCTGAGTAGTCCAGTGAGGAGCAAGCCAATGGTTTCCCAGAAGATGAGCATTCAATTCAATTGTAGGAATTAATTCAATTGTAGGAAGGCACAATACTGGGATTCATGTTGGCAAGAAAGCAGCGAAGGTCCAAGTAGAATTGTTAGTGCAAGGCAGGCCTAACAACATTCTAGCCCTTGAACACAAATACAGCAATGGAAGATTCAGAAAGCAAACAAAAATATTGATGTAAGTAGGTAGCCAAACAGGGTAAATGTAGGGATTCAGAGAGCCTAGGTTTCAGGGGCAAGACTCTCTTATTCTTGGGAAGAATGGTGAGAATAAAAAAGACTTTAATCCAGAAGAAACTAATGTAGTGAGCAGGGTATCAAAGCCAGGAATGGGGAGCAAGATAGGATCCCTATTATTGGAATTAGGCTGTAAGGGAGGGACTTGGATTCAAGAAAGACAACAGAAGCTTAGTTACTGGTGGAATGCAATGGGCCGAAAGACTCCCAGAAGCAAGTTTAAAGCTGTTGAGCCTCCTAAACTATGCCTAGGGGCATAGATTGGTTCCAGAGCCTGAAGTAAGCCTGATTTTGGAGGTTGAAGGTGAAGTGGTACAGGTATGTGGACCATAGGGACAGAAGGTCAGGGAGCCAGACCACTAGTCATTGTAGAGTGTAAAGAAATGAATCATTTTAACTAATGGAAAAATGGTGCAGCCCAGAATCAACCCTGGTATTGGGTCATAAAATCTGTTAAAGAACTTCTATGGTAAAATGGATGTGCCTTCTCAGATTATTGTCAATGGAAAACTGTGATTCCATTCTGAATGACTCCCAGCTGCTCCAACGTGAGAGAAGCAGATGGCCCTGGCATCCAACAGCTTTGTTGATGTGTGGGCCCGAGCACTTACTGTAGGGTGGGCCAGGAAAGTCTCCCTTAAACCCCATTCTCCTCCCACCTGCCTCCCCCTGACAAGATGATCTGTTCCTTTATTCTAAACATTCAATAATACCTTTTCTCCAGGGGAATAGATTTTCTCTTTTTTTCTGCTTTCATTCCATGAATGTTTCCTAACCACATAGCACCATTATTTCCCTTATTGTGCAACATTGAAATCTTGATTTGGTGAGGAAGAGAATTTCTGGGGGTGGATAGGTGAAGAGGAAGGCTGGGGGAGAGTCAAGGAAGTCATGGGGAGAAGAAAGGGTATGGAAAATCTCAAATGAACCCAATACAATGAACATAATTACCAAAACAAATAATAATTGTGGGGTAGGAAACCAAGACATAGACTGGATCAGAGCCATGATCCATTCAACAAATATTCAATTCAACAAACACTGATTAAACCCATACTTTATGAATTCACTGTACTCCCCACCTAGGACACATTAACAAAAATGAAAAGTCTGTGTCCTCAAAGAGCTTACATTCTGCAGGATGCCATATTTAAAGAAGCAAGTAAATATAAATTATATACAAATCAGACTAAACAAATTTTTAAAAAGTAACATGTCAGGGCGGAAAGGAATGAGAGGGAGGGATAGCAAAAAGCTAGTTTCCTCCATGGATGCTCTTGGGACAGTGTGGCTTAAATGGATTTTATGGCAAGCTTTCTGTAGGCTGAGTTTCACATACATTGATTCTCACTGTTTTATAAGGTAATGCTACATGTAATTTTACCATCTTCCTCTGGAGTGGTTGAAAATTGAGTTTATATTCTAAGTTAGTGTTGTCAAAACAATCAATAAACATTTATTAGGCTCAAATGATGCTCCAGATACTGTGCTAAGAGCCAGGGATACAAAAAAAAAAGCAAAATAAAAATAAAACAAAGAACCCTCAAGGAGCTTACATTCTAATGGAAGAAACAGGTGTGTGTGTGTGTGTGTACATGTATATATATATATATATATATATGTATATACAAGATACATACAAAGATTATACAAGGTAATCTCAGAGGGGAAGTTACCAGCAGCTGGGGAAAGGGTGGGAGGAGGGAACCAGGCAAGGTCTTTTTCAGAATGGGGCCTTGAGCTGAGTCTTAAGGGAAGGCAGCAAAGCTAAGAGGCAGAGGTAAGCAGGGACAGTCATTTAGATATGGGGGACAGAAATGAAAGACACAGAGACAGGAGATGGAGTGTCGTGTGTGAGAAACAGTTAAGACATTGGTGTGGCTGAACCACAGACTGAGTGGAGAGGAGTAATCTTTAAGCCTAGAAAAATAAGGAGCTAGGCTGTGAAGAGCTCTAAATGATAAACAATATTTAATGTTTGATCCCAGAAATAAGAGGGAATTTCTAGGGTTAATTGAGTAAGGAGAGAACATGTTCAGATTTGCACTATGGGAAAATCAATTTGAGAGCTGTGTGGAGGATAGATTGGAGTAGGGAGAGACTTAAGGCAGGGATGATCAATTAAGAGGCAATTACAATAATCTAGGCAAAGATAATGAGAGCCTGAATTAGGTGGTGGCTATTCAAGTGAAAAGAAATTTAAAAAAAAAAACACAGAAAGCATTTGAGAAAAGATCCAAGGATACCGAGTAGAAATGATATTGTCATCAGACGATACTGCAGTATACAGCAAACTGCCTAGATAGAAAGAAAAAAAAAACATCGAGAAGTTTGGCAAAAAGATAACAAGTCTGTTATGGCATCGTGGTGTGTACTAGTAATGGGGAACTTCAGTCATCTAGATACCTACCATTCTAGACCTTTGCCAAAAATAGAGTAATAAATAATTTGTTAACTTGATTTAACGATAATTTAGTTCTTCAAAAACTGGACGAAAAAATAAAGGTACATTCTATTCTGGATCTGATGTTCACCAACAAGGAAAAACTTGTTGTTAGAGTGGAAATCATGGGAATCTTGGGTAAAAGTGATCGCTTCATAATAGAATTTGTGATAGAGAAGGAGAGGAAGTGCTAGAATAGTCTCACATGAAGCCTTTATTTGAGGAAAGCAGACTTTAAAAGTTCAAAGAAAGGATAGATAATATTTCATGGACCTCAATCCTACAGGAGAAAGAAGCCTAAGAGAGATGAGAAGCACTGAAGAATGAAATTCTGAGGACACAAAGAGAAACAATTTCTATGAGAATGAAAGGTTTAGTGGTCTAAAAAAGACTGATGTGAAGGCACAGGGAACTTCAATGACCAACTAAGATTTCTAAAAGACATGTACAAAAGATGAAAGTAGGTTCAGGTAATGGTGGGTAAATATACATGTGTGGCACCATTTTGTTAGAACCATGTCAGAAAAGCTAAAGAAAGCTAAGGACAACAAAAATGATTTTTTTTCCTTTGCCTCATATTTGAGTGAAAAAAATGAGGCTATTTGCCTAGAGCTCCTTCTTCGTCCCGTGTCTTCATCTCACATCGATCAGAAATCTTCCTTTACTGTCTCCTACTGCATCCTTAAATCACATGAAGAAGTTGCCCTTTCCCTTGCCAAGGCCCACCCTTCTACACGCATCATTGATCCCATTCCATCCTGACTTTTCTGGCAGTTTTTCCCCTCTATCATTCCTACTTTCTCTCTAATCTTCATTCTCTCCCTATCTCCTATCTCCTTCCCTGCTGCTTATAAAGATACTCATGTCTGTCCATCATTAAAAAATATTCTGCAATTGATCTCTGTTCCCACTAGCTTTCATTGTATTTTCATCCCATATCCCTCCTCACCTCAACTCAATACCTTTAGAAAGTAGTCTACACTAGGTACCTCCACTTTTTCTTCTCATTCACTTTGAAACCCTATGTAATCCAGCTTCAAACTTCATTAATGAATTTAAACCAACCTCTCCAAAGTGACCAATGATCTCTTCATTGTCAACTCTAATGACTTTTTGTCAATCCTCATCTTTCTTGACCTCTGTGCAGCCTTTGATACTGCCCCTTTCTTGCATCACCTGATAGTCTCTCTCTAGGTTTTTATGGAATTCCTCTTTCCTGGTTCTGCCCCTACCTGCCTGACCACTATTTCTCAGCTTCCTTTGCTGGATCTTCATCCAACTGTGGGTAACCAAGAGAACTAAAATAACTCCATTTTGTCTGAGGTTACCCTATCTTGCCCCTGACCCTGTTTGTATTACAGCACCCACCTGTGACCTTCCTTACTCCTAAAACAGCAAGAACATTCCTATTTATCAGGATACCACATCCTTTATCTCTACCCCGCTAGAACCCAGCAACAGGGTCTGTTCAATCTTGAGGTACCCCATACTCAATTCACCTTCTGTCTAAATTGAAAACTACGTGAGCTTTGTCCTTTTGTTCTTTCAGGGAGTCTCTGCCAGTGTGGGTGGGGCTTTCCTGCTGGATAACTCAGTGAGTTATCCATGGGAGACAGCAAATGAAAGACACAGAGACAGGAGATGGAGTGTCATGTATGAGAAACAGTTAAGACATTGGTGTGGCTGAACCACAGACTGGGTGGAGAGGAGTAATCTTTAAGCCTAGAAAAATAAGGAGCTAGGCTGTGAAGAGCTCTAAATGATAAACAATATTTAATGTTTGATCCCAGAAATAAGAGGGAATTTCTAGGGTTAATTGAGTAAGGAGAGAACATGTTCAGATTTGCACTATGGGAAAATCAATTTGAGAGCTGTGTAGAGGATAGATTGGAGTAGGGAGAGACTTAAGGCAGGGATTATCAATTAAGAGGCAATTACAATAATCTAGGCAAAGATAATAAAATTTTTGTTTTGGGTTTGCTTTGGGTTCTGGTTCTGATTTCTTCCAGCACTGACACTTTTGCCCACATGCTTCATATCCACTAGCTATAGTTGTCCCTCAAGGACCCTTCCTGTGCCTTTTTCTCCCTCTACACCATCTCAATTGATGATCTCATCAGCTTCCATGGTTCAGTTATCACTTATATGCAGATGATTCCCATATTTATATATCCAGTAGTCCATCACCAACTGCTTTCTGGATACCTCAAACTAGAGGTCATGTAGGCATCTCAAATTCAACATTCTAAACCATTTTCATTCTCTCTCAGATCCCAAGCCCTTCCATCTTCTGTCAAGGACACCTCCATTGTGCCAGTCACCCAGTCCGCAACCTGTGTCATCCTTAGCTCCTCACTTTCAGGTATCCCCTAAAGCCAATCTATTGTCAAGACCTATCACTCCTGCCTTCACAACATCTCGTTTGCCTTCTCTCTCCTTGTTCCCCATCATCCCCTTCTCTCCACTCACATAACCGCCACTCTGGTGCAAGTCTCCATCATCTCACACCCTGATTATTGCAACGGCCTAATGATTGCTCTTTCTACCTAAAGTCCTCCCTCCAATACATTCTGTGATGAGTTGCCAAAGTGTTTTTCCTAATGAACAGGTTTGATCAGGTCATCATCCCACTCAGCAAACTCCAGTGGCTCCCTGTTACCTCTGAGGTCAAAACCAAAATGATTCATTTGACATTTGAAGTCCTTACTACCTTTCCAGTCTTCTTATACTTTACTCGCCCCTAAGTACTCTGTGATTCAGCTATGCTAGCTGCTCCTCACACAAGACTCTCCATTTCCCAATTATGGACATTTTTCACTGTCTGTCCCCTATAACTGGAAGGTTCTCCTTTCTCATCTCTACCTCTTGATTTCCATGGCCTCTTTAAAGTTTCAACTCATATCCCACCTTGTGCAAAAGACCTTTCTTTCTATCCCATCTTCCCATTCCTAGTGCCTTCCCTCTGATATTATCTTCCATGCAGGCTGCGTATGCATTGTATATCTTCTAATTACTTTTAATCTCATCTCCCCCATTGAGATATGAGCACCTCAAGAAGACATACAGGGATTTTGCCTTTCTTTGTATCCCCAGTGCTTAACACAGTGCCTAGCACATAGTAAGCAGTTAATAAATACTTGCTAACAAGGACTTTTCTAGGATTTGACAGTTATTATTTCCAAATAATTTGTCAAGAACCATGCTGGCATTACTAAAGCACTGAATGAATTCACTAGTGTATACATTATTGAAGACAGTGATAATAAACATGGGGTAAGAAATGCCAAATTACTCTTTTAAGCTTACAAAGTCATGATAGATGGGTGAATGACGGTGAATGAGTTCTCAAAGAATTGATCAACTGCCTAACAGGTGTGTTAGTATTGACCTATGCCAAATATTATCAAATTAATTATTCGTAAAGTGCTTAGCACAGCATCTGACACATAGTAGATACTTAATAAATGCTTCTTCCATTCTCTTCCTTTCCCTTCCCTTCTCCCTTCCTTTCTCTTAACTATGTAGATTGAAGCAAACCATTTGTCTTGCACACAGAGGCCAGCATGCAGAATTTGAGAGCTCTCCCATACCAGGAGTGCGATGGTTACAAGAAACCAACCAAATTCATCGGTCAGTTACTTTTCTGCATTCACCATAAGACTGACTCATGGCAAGACCTGATATCATGTTCAGAAGCTAGAATTCTGTCACTGAAAAATTAAAAGACTGTATATATGAATTCAAATTCTGAGGGTGGACTGACAATAATCTGCTAATCTATTTTGGCCAGTGCCAAGTTGAATGCTGCATGCCAGAGATAGATAACTCATAGCTCCAACCAACTGTGAATTTTATTTTGCCAGAGAGGGGAAACCTAATGAGGAGGTAGATGTCATTCTGTCCAAATGACACTGAAGCTTTGATGAGACCAAAGGAAAGTGTAAAGGTTATATGCAATACTCAGGGAGCAAAAATATAGGCAGGTACAAAAGTGACTGAGAGTTTGGGATGATTACTTCCCCTCAGCTGCAGACCACTAGGGTCTTGGAGGAAGGGAAGGGAAAAGGTATAAGCATTTATATGCTTATGCTATTATGTGGCAGGCACTGGGCTAAGTGGTTTTTATAAATATTACCTCATTTGATCCTTGCAACAACCCTGGGAGGTAGGTGCTATTATTATCCCCATTTTACAGATAAGGAAACTGAAGCCAGGACAGCTTAAGCGCTACGCCCAGGGTCACATAATTAGGAAATGTCTGAGGCCAAATTTGAACTGAGCTCTTCCTGACTCTAGACCCAGAGTTCTATGCATTGTGGCACCATCTACCACTAGTAGAAGGGAGTATAGGTGCTGGGAAACCTGAATGTGGTGATTGGATGCAACCTTTATGTCCTCCCTGCCACCCTCCCTTTTCCTAGGTGTATAAAATGGAATTCCCTCCCAATTTTTCCTTCCAATAAGTCTCAATGCCAAGTTCATTGTTGTTCATTCTTCTCAGTCGTGTCCAACTCTTTGTGACTCCATTTGGAGTTTTCTTGGCAAAGATACTAAAGTGGTTTTTTATTTCCTTTTCTAGATCATTTTACAGATGAGGAAACTGAGGCAAACAGGATCAAATAATTTGTCCGGGGATATACAGGTAGTAAGTGCCTGAGGTCAGATTTGAACTTAGGTCATCCTGACTCCAAACCTGGCACTCTATCCACAGCATCACCTAACTGCCAAATCCAAGATAGCACTAAACTGGTGAATTTTGGGACACTCTATTCAGTCATTTCCATGTCTGATTATCTCTCTGACTATGCTCCCTCGGCAGCTCTTAGGAAATGAAGTAAAATATATAAAATAAAGAGGTTAGACTATATGACCTTCAAGGGCTCTTCCAACTTAAATATAGAACCCTATGATCTATAGTCTAAAGTAGAACATCATAGCACAGTTAAGTGGCGCAGTGTATAGAGCATTGACCCTGGAATCAAGAGGACCTGAGTTCAAATCCGGCCTCAGACACTAGCTGTGTGACTCTGGGCAAGTCACTTAACCCCAATTGCCTCACCAAAAATAAATAAATAAAATAAAGATAAATGAAGTGGGACACCACCACCAATATTAATCTCATTAGAAAGAAGGCAGTGCAGTGCAATGGATAGAATATTGTATCTGGAGGCAGAGAGCCTGGTTTCAAATATAGGTTATGCAATTTCTGTTCTTAGGCCAATCTCTTCCCTTCTCTGGTTCTCACTTTCCTTTTTAATAAAATAGGGATGTGGAATGACATCGTTAAGATCCCTACTAAATCCTACAAAATCACTTAATGAGTTACCAGTTTGTGAATGAGTCCTGCTGCTGTACTTTCCAAGTTATAGGTACAAAGAGTTAGTATGAGGTCTCTTTAGCTTTCAACTCCCCAAAGTATTTTTTGACAGAACCTACTTGGCTCTTGCTTCACCTCGATGGCCTAGAAGCGGCTTTTTTCTTCTCTCTTTATAAGCTATTTCTAAGCCCTAAAACAGTGGGGGGGGCGGGGTTCAGCAGGGATGGAGGCAAGATGGAAGATCATCATAAATGAGCTATTAGCTGAGGACAGTTACCAGGTTAAGCTGGAAATAATCCATTGTTGTCAGGAATCAATAAAAAGTCATTTGCCTGGGGTAGGGACATGAGCTGCTTGTCGAAATGGACAGCTTTCCCCAGATGGTGCCTGATGTGCATAAACTAAGGTGGCAATGACTGGCGCTAAGCTGACATCAGCCGTCCGAGTAGAAAATTAGAAGGTGGATGACTTGTGCAGGAAAACACGTGCTTTGTCTGCCACCTCTCTCCCCAATAACAGAGCTGAGACGGTGTATGCCGACCCTGGCTATTTAGTTTACAAAGCATTTTACATGCATTCGCTCATTTGACCCTCACAAAAACTAGATGATATGGGCAGTTTACGCCAAGTTAACTGATGGAGAAATTAAGGGATATGTCCAAGATCGCATAGCTTGCAGCCACTCCTAGGATGGTCGGTTTAGCACAAGAAGGGACATCAGAAACCATGTAGTCAAAACCACTTATTTTACTGATGAAGAAACTGAGCCCAGGAGGGTTAAGTGATTTGCCCAAAGTCACGCATGAAATAAGCATCAGAGGTAAGATGTGAATGCAGGTCTTTGGGACTGCACAGTTAGTGCTTTTTCTACTACATCATCCTCTGTAGATTCTGGAGATGTTAACCTGGCCTGTCGAGTGGCAACAAATTCCTCTTAGTTAAAAAAAAAAAAATGTAAAATGTAAAGCACGATAAGTACAGCCCTCAACTAAGAAGTATCACATTCTAGTCCCAGGGGACAAAAGAAAGGCTTTTTATCCATAACAAGTTGATCAGTCGTGTACTAATTAAGACCTAATTTTATTTTAATTGGGTCAGTCTTTGTTAAATGTCTCTCTGGAAATAAGAGTAGGAGTTTGGGCTCCCTGCGGGTGCTTTGCGGTAGAGATGAGTCACTTTTATGGGTCCTTCATGTTAAATGGGGGCTTCCACTTTCTGCCTCCCTGTGCTTCTTTCTCCTAAAAAAACAAACAAAAAAAAAAAACCAACAACAAAAACCAAAAACCAACCAAACAAAAAACAAACAAAGAACTACAGGAGACCAAATGGGGCCACAAAGAGTCAGACATGATGAAAACGTCTCAACAACAACAACAACAACAAAATGACAATAATAAGTAACCGAACTAAAAATCTTGACCATATCTGGGCCATAGGTGAGATGCTCGGATGAATGATTGAAATCAGTGGTGTAAGTTTCCATCTTGGGTCTCAAAGCTCGTGAATCAGAAAGAGCTCCCGGACTTTTTACTTCTGTGCTTGAATAGATCTGACATCTCAATGACGGGTGCACTCTGTCCAATGGCACCAAGTACAATTCACCTACAACTTTGATCTGTTATCTCTCCTAATGTTCCGGAGGTGATCCACCCAACATGTTGGGGGTTTTCTTCTAAATCTCTTGGCATTTCACGGCAACCTGATAAGAGCGATACTTAGAATCAGGAAGATTGAAGTTTCAATCTGGCCTCTGGTATACATACATGTATATATAAACTCTATATACATACTATATATAATATATAACCACACACAAAAACACATGTGTGTATATATATGTGTGTACATATATATATGAAATATCTGTCAATAAATAGCAGAGAGATGATAATTGAACCTGTGGGAGTTGACAAGATCATTAAATGATATAGTATATACTAAAAAAATATTTTTAGAAGCACTGTGCTATAGTTAAGACCAAAAATAAAGTGGTGCTCATCATTTGGGGAATGCCTGAAATTTCAGTATGTGAATATAAAGAATATTTTAATGTAATAAATAGCCATATGTATGTGTATATATACATATATGTGTGCATACACACACCCATTTATACCTCATCTCTATGCTGTGTTCCAGTCCCACATCACCAACAGCCTATTGGACATTTTGAATTAGATAGTTAGACAGCTTTCTGTAGGCATCTCAAACTCACCTGCCCAAAATAGATCTCTTTACCTTTCCCTCCATATCTACCCTTCTTCTAAACATTTCTATTACTGTCTAGGACTCCACCCCAACTCCCCTCTGCCACCCAGGTTTGCAACCACAGTGTTAATCTTGGCTCTTTATTCTCACTAACACTCACACGCATATTACATATAATATATTATATATTATAATATGATATGACATGACAATAATACAAAATAATAGTTTTAGTTCAACAGTGTAAGACCCTTTTTCCACCCTTCTCCAATCCTTTCATTTCACAGGTAAAGAAACTGAGGCCCAGAAAGGGGTCTTTATTTACCTAAGGTCATACAATGAGCTTGTGCCAGAGATAGGATTAGAAACCAGGTCTCCTGATTTCTGTTATGTCATGCCACTCAATTCCACAAGCCACCCAATCAAATTCAACATCATTGCTCTGGTCATAACTCATATGCATATGGATTCCTAATGACTAACATAGCCCACAACTGTAGTTGTGATAATATAATAGTGATGATGGTGAAGGGCATAAATAGAAAAATCATTAGAAAATTCCTTTCTGTCTTTCTTGTCAATTAGTTCTGATTAGATCACAAGGGAAATCCTCTCCTCTGATGGCACTATGGTCTGAGTCCCATTCCCTGGGACTGTTTTTGTTCCTTTTCTCTTGTCCTTAGGGATTCTTCTTGCACTGCTCCCTTTCAGTCCCTGTGCTTACCCAAGAGGTTGCACATATGTAACCCTGTTCTAGAATTATGATATGAAATAATGTTTGGCACATGTGGAATGTCTAACAAAATAGAATTATGTGTATCCCACTTCTGTTTATTCTCTAAGACAAAAATTTCCTTGGATATTATGTAGTGTTATTAATCAAAAAGATCTTTTAATTACTTACTAAATGATGGAACCACACGATCTCAGAGTTGGGAAGGAACTCAGAGGCCATCCAGTGCCACCCATGCCTGAACAAACTTGAAGACCTCAAGTGAGGGATAATACACCGTGTTTCAAAGTAGACCATTATGCTTTTGGATGGTCTTAATAACAAAGAAGGTTTTCCTTTCATCCAGCTAAAATCCTGTCTCCTGATCTTCCACTTACAGCTCCAAGTTACACTTATTGGATCCAGAAAAACAAGTCTAATTCTTCATCTTTCACATGATAGGATTTCAAATACTTGAAAACAGCTATAACGACCTCTCTCTTCTATTATCTAGGCTAAATATTAGAAGCAACTAGCTGGTGGTGCAGTGGATGGAGTGTTGGGCAATTCAGGAAGATTCAGGAAGATCTAAGTTCAAATTTAACCTCAGATACTTTCTATATGTGTGACTCTAGGCAAGTCACTTAACTTCTGTCTGCCTCTATTTCCTCAACCATAAAATGAGAATAATAATAGCACTTACTTTGCAGGGTTGTTGTGATGATCAAATGGAATATTTATGAAGTGTTTAGCACAGTTCCTGGCGCATAGCAGGCATCATATAAATGCTCATTCATCCCCTTTCCCTCCCTAAATAACCCAAATTCCTTCAATTAGTCCTCATTGAGCAATATCTTGAAGCTCTTCACCATCCTAGTTCCTTCCTTTAGATGATCTCAATTTGATTAATAATTGAACAAACATGTTTTAAGTAACTGTGACTAAGGTACTTTGCTAGACATTGGAAATACAATAAAAATAGCTCCCATTTTCAAAGAGTTTACACTTTATCATGCTTATCAATATTGTTTCTAAAATATGGCTTCCAGGACCCTATCATTTTCAGACTTCTCTTTCAGACTTGGGTAGGTATTAGAAAGTAGGATTTACAGCATCTGTTCCAGGAGCCCCCTGGTTCTTCTGTCTTGTTCTGGGCATGCTCTGGGCAGGAAGGTCCAGGGTCTCTAGATCTGAAAGTAAAACCCTTGATTTCTTATTAGTAAACAACTATTAGCAAACTTTCTAATGTAGGGTTTGAATTTCTTAACTCATGAAAAACCCTGGACTTTAAAAGTCCTCTCATTCTGAGAAAATAGTAAGTGATGCAACTAAGGATAAAATTGTGAACCTTGAGGCAGGGCTGACTGTAAGTCTTAGGAAAATAACAGTCAGTCAGTGAATATTTAGCAATGACTTGCAATATGCCAGGCACTGCATTAAATACCAGGGATATAAAGAAAGGCAAAAGACAGGCCATGTTCTCAAGGAGCTTACAGCTTAATAACTGTGAGCAAAGGGGTCTATATATGTTATTTCATTTGATCCTCATGACAACACAGTGAGTAGGTCCTTTTATAATGGTCATTTTACAGATAAGGATACTGAGGCTAGGAAGGGTTATGTGACTTGCCCAGGATTACATAGCTAAGTATCTGAAAGGGTTCAGGTTCATAGATGGCTTGCCATTAGCTTTTCGAAAGAAGAATCAGAATAACCCTACCTCTAACCTACCTAATAATCCTACATAATAATATTCCTGCCTGAGTTAGCCAAAAGGCTACTGCCCTGAGACTGGTTTCTACTAGGAAGTTTAGTCATGGGACTGTAATTCCATAGATTAAGAATTTAGCTTCAAGCAATAAACCTATCCTAGTTTTCCCTGAAGTCTTTTCATCTCAGTGACTGATCAGCTTTTCCTTTGAGCCTAGGAGATTATTTTAACAAAGACCCATTGATCCATCCCAGAGTGTATGCCATGGAGAATAAGGAGAAGATAAAGAGGGCAACTCTGAGTGAATTCCCAGTCCTAGTTACGTTTATAAACCAGCTAAATGGATAAGTCAATAGCAAGCAAAATAAAACTGAAAATAACCTCTTGTGAACATTTTCTTTAAAAAGGCTCATTAGTTAGAGGTTGGCCTGAGATAAAAATAATGGAGGGCAAATAGGTTGTATCTGAGAGACAGAATGGCGTAATGGAAACTGAGAATTGGGAAACAAAGGATATGAGTTCAGACTCTGGGTTGTCTTTTCGATATCTATGCGACCTTGAGGAAGTCATGAACTCTGGAGTTCCATTTCCTCATATACAAAATATGAAGATTAGACTACATAACATCTTAAGGAATCTTTTGGCTCTAGATTCTGTGATTTCTGTCCCCTCTGCTCATATGACCTGGACTGTACAGGACCAGGCATGTCCTGGTCTGTATCCCAGCAGAGCTATTATTCTAGAAACACTGAGACAAGGTACATAAAGCATCTTATAATCTTATCTAAAAGTGAGCTGCAGTGGTGACAGGTGTTATTATCATCATCACCATCACCATCATCATTATTGTCTTCATCTTGGTCATCAATGTCTTCATCATTTTAATTATTGTTGTACCAGAGCATAGAAGATAAAGAACCAGGCACAGAGTCAGGAAGACCTGACTTCTCACATATACTGGCTGTGTGACTCAGGGAAAGTCACCTACCTCTCAATACTCCAGGCAACAGATCTCTATCTGCATTAGTCCTCTCATCCAGAGTTCCCTATAACAGTTAAATCAGGTCCAAAAAATAATTACAGGAATTTGTATACTTAAATATTAAATGTAAGAGAGAAACAGAGCTGCAAAATGTCTAGAGGTCTGGCCTTGGAACCAAGGAAACCTAGTTTCAAGGACTGCCTTTGATCTAGATTGGTTCTATGATAACCAACTTCTTCATCTGTAAAACGGAAATACTAGTAGTGCTGGATTTTTGTGAGGATCAAATGAGCTGTTTGTTTTGCTTTGTTTTTTAATTGGGTAAATGGTTTCACTGTATTTACTTTTTATTAATTTTTTTCAATCAACAAAAATCTGCCTTCTTTCCTTACCCCTCTCCAATTTAGAATGAAAGAAAAATGAAGTCCTGTTAAAAATATGCTTAGTCAAGCAAAACAAATTTTCCATTTTAGTCATGTCAAAATATACATGATATATGGATACATACATGCATACATTTACACATGCGTGTCTCATTTAGCACACTTAGTCATCTACCTTTCTATTAGGAGGTTAGTAGTGTATTTCATCACAAGTCCTATGGAATTATGAATGGACAAAGTTGCTAAATCTTTCAAAGTTGTGTGTCTTTACAACTTTGTTGTCACTATAAATTGTTCTCCTGTTCAGTTCATTTCACTCTGCATCAGTTCATACAAGTCTTCTTGGATTTCTCTGAAACTGTCTCTTTCATAATTTCTTACAGCACAGTAGTATTCCATCATATTTATGTACCACTACTTGTTCAGTGGGCTTTACCTCAGACCCTTTACCTTAGTTAAAGTGTTAATCCCTCCTTTAATCTATCACTTTGCTAATTCTCCCATCTCCCTTCTCTTCATTTTCCTATTTCCCTGTTAAGTGACATGTATTTCTGTACCCTACTGTGTGTGTCCTCTTCCTTCTTCTGACCAGTTCAGATGAGAGTGAGGTTCCAATGTCAACCACTCCTCCTCACCGTTTCTTCTTTTTTTTGTATAGATGTCAACCTGCATACTCTGTTTATATGAGATAGTTTTCCCTAAACTTCCTTTCCCTTTTCCCCTAGTCTATTTCCTTTATATTTTCTATTATTTTAAGAACAAATCATAACAGAACACTCCCAGGCCTTCTGTCTAATTAGACTTTCTTTATGACCACCAATGAATATGAGACTAACGTAATAAGGGGATACATGTATCATCTCTTCATATAAGAATGTAAATAGTTTATTCTTGTCTGGTCCTTTATGATTGCTTCTTCATATTTTTACCTTTTTTATATTTATCTTAAATCCAGTGTTTACACTTCAAAGTTTCTACTCAGCTCTGGTCTTTTTTTTATCAGGAATGCTTGGAAGTCTTCTATTTCATTAGAGGTCTATTTTCCTCCATAGGTTTGTATTCAGTTTTGCTGGTAAGTTATTCTTGATTGTAAGCTTATATTCTTTGCCTTCTGGAATATGGTATTCTGGGCTCTACACTCCTTTATTGTGTTAGCTGCTAAATCATGTGTGTCCCTGTCTGTAACTCCTTGCTGTTTTGAATTCTTTCTTTCCAGCTGTTGGTAGCATTTTTTTTTTCTGTGTCCTGGAAACTCTGGATTTTGACTATGATGTTCCTGAGAGTTTTCATCTTGGAGATTCTTTCAGAATATGACTGGTGGATTCTTCCTATTTCCATTTTTCTAATTGATTCTAATAAGTCTGGTCAGTTTTCTTTTAATGCTTTCTTGAAATATGCTGCATCAGCTCTTGTTTTTTTTTTCGTGAATTCCAGATAGTCCAATAATTTTCAAAAAATTTTCTCTCCTCAATCTGTTTTCCATGTCAGTTGCTTTTGTTATAGGATACTTTATATTTTCTTCTATTTTTTTGTTCTTTGGACTTTATTTTAATATTTCTTCTTGCCTCAGGAAGTCATTTGGTCCATTCTAATTTTCAGAGAGTTTATTATTGGGCAAAGTTTGGAACCTCTTGGGCCATGCTGTTCATTCCCTTTTCAATTTTTTTTTCTTTTATACCTGTCTCCCTATTCTAAGCTGTGCTGGAAAAAATATATACTGCAATTAAAAAAAAAACCTTGATTAGCATTTGGTTTGCATTTTCTAGGTCTGTTTTGAAGAGATTTGGGGGTGGGGAAGAGGAACAGTTGTGGGGGAAGCTTGTTGTTCTCTCTGCTACTCTGCCATCTTCATGAAATAATATTTTGAAGTGTTTTGTGAACCTTAAAGCACTATATAAATGCTAGCTATTATAATCATCATCACTACTACTACTACTACTGCTACTACTACTACTACAACAATGATGACTACTATAACTACTACTACTACTACTATGACTACTACAACAATTATTCTCCCCACTGTTATTTCTACAACTACTTCTGACAATCACAGGAAATCTACCAGGAAAGGCAGTTTTCAAGGAAAATGAACATTTCCTCCCCAAGAAAATTTTGGATTGTATATATGAATAGGTATATATATATGTATATGTATATATATACATATATGAATATATATGATATAGAGGTAAGTATAGCATATGTCTACGTTTATTCATTCCACAAGTCTTTGTGAAGCATCTACTGTGTGTACTGTGCTAGGTGCTAAAATGCTTACAAATACAAATACAATATGTGCATCTTTTAAAACAACATGTATATCAATGGTTACAACCTATTTTGGGTGCGATACAGTTCAGAAAAGTCTTGTGGTCAGTGAATCAGTAGGTGCTTTGTGAGGATCTGCCACCATTTCTTGACTGATGGCTGTCCTAGGTATGCCTGTGTACCTCCAGTATGATCCTGTAAGAAAGGGATATTTCCTGACAGTCCTGTTAAAGCAACAAATATGTTATTTTCTAATGAGACATTGTACTGGCACCACTCAAGCTGTCAATATTAGGCCATATCTTGGCTCCCCATAGGCAAACACACAACAAGGAAAGCTTCACTCCAAAACAGTCATACCACCACATGGTAACAGATGGGCTGTCCTAATCTGGCCTCTTATGAAACCCGGGGGCAAAACGAAGCCCTGGGAAATTTCTTAGTGGTAAAAAGGAAGAGCATAAGGTCCACAGGCTGGGCTTATTTCTTTTTTTATTATTATTTCTTTTGGGTATATCTGGGGAAATGCTGTTTTTTAAATGAATGTGTAATCTATCATAAAAACATGGAACTTCTAAGTTAAAAAAGTCCAACCTCTACCTGAGCAGAAATTCACCATACAAGCCCTTTGACCAGTGGTCATCCATTTTCTCCTTGAAGGTCTCCTGTGAAGAGGAACTCATAATTTTATCAGGTCATTCATTCTTTTGTGAGGCAGCTGTAATTATTTGGAGGATTTTTCTCCAGGCTGTGCTACTGACTCATCTCCACAGGGCTTTCTTCCTTATGCCTTAGAAATCTCTTTACCTTGGAAGTTCATCAAAATCCAAGACTATTTCTCACAATAGAAGTACCCTCTGCCCCTTATGGATTGCTTTTTGATTGGCTAGTTCCTTCCAGAACCTCCAGTTCAGCAACATGGATACGGTTCTGCACCTGGAATAAGGAAGATCTGAGTTAAGTTTTGGCCTCAGATACTTACTAGTTGTCTGACCCATGGCAAGTCATTTAACCTCTGTTTGCCTCAGTTTCCTCAACTGTAAAAAGGATGTAATAACAGCACCTACCTCCCAGAATTGTTGTGAGGATCAAATGAGATAATATTTGTAAAGTACTTAGGATGGTGCTTCACACATAGTAAGTACTATCTAAATGCTAGCTACTTATTAATTATCATCATCATCATCATCATCATCATCATCATCATCACCATTAGAGAAGGCCTCACTCTCCACCATATGCAATGATTTTTTTTGTATCCTTCCCCTAAATAACGCGTCTAAAACAGAGCACTATAACCATGCCTTTGATAATACATTCTACAATTTTGCCAGGAATGAAAGTCAAGCTCTCAGTCTTAAAAAAAAAAAAAGTATAATAGCATGTGCTTTTCTTCAATTACCTTCACTTCTCCTAGTAAGTTAGGTGTCCTAGTGAATAAAAGCATTGCATCTGGAGTCAGAAAGACTTGAGTTCAACTCCTGCATCAGACATTTACTATCTATGTCACCATGGGCAAGTCATTGAATGTCTCAGCCTTAATTTCCTCATCTATAAAATGGGGCATAATAATACACCTACCTCCCAGGGTTGTTTTAAAGATCAAATTAGATAATATATGTAAAATACTTTACAAACCTTAATGATTTATAAACATTAACTATTTTTAAAACCATTTGTGTTTGTGTCATCAGAATTTAGAGTATATCATTTCTCTGGGGTTGATTTTCTTTATAGAGTTTGAAGACTTGGAATGCTGAATTTCTTTTCCCAAAATTTTTGTATGTTTCTGAATGTGCCCATCTTTCCTTTCCTTAGCTATCATATACTCTAAGATAGAATGGCAACTTCCACCAAAGATTCCAAGTATTTCTAATTCAGCAGCCATTTCCTTCTTCCTGGTCAGAGGCAGGTTTAGGATAGCATTTTAGGACAGCAATAAAGCTTCTTCTACCTTTTGGACAATAAAATTATTATTAAGATTGATTTCCTTGTTTTGAGCAAAAATAGAAAAAAAATGGAAGCAAAGTAGATGTTCACAGTTTGGGGAATGGTTAAACAAATATATAGAGAAATATTGTTTGACTACAAGAAAGCATTTATATGAGGAATTCTGAGGAATAATAGCTGAAATTTTTATGTTGCTTTATGATTTATAAAGCACTTTACAAATTTTACCTTATTTGATACTTGCAACAACCCTAAGACATCAGTGCTATTATTATTCTCATTTTACAGATGAAGAAATTGAGGCAGACAGAAGTTGAGTGGCTTTCTCAGGGCCACATAGCTAGTCCAGATCTGAGGCTAGATTTGAAATCAGATCTTACTGACTTGAAGCCTAGCACTTTATCCACTGTTCTACTTTACTGAAATGTGGGGTGATTTTTATGAAGTTATGAAGTTGAGAAAACAGAACCACGAATGCAATATTCACAATACATGCAATCATGTAAATGAAAACAATAGTGAAATCCAGATGAACTCAGGCTTAATTGTAGTGAACAGTCTGGGTTATGGAAAACAGGGGATATATCACATATCACTCTTCTTGGTAGAGAGGTTGAGAACTTTGGGTGTGGAATGTAGCATCAGTTGTCAGATCTGTGTATTATATTTAAGTTCCTCTTGGTTATAGGGGAGTGCATTATATTTAGCTGTTTCTCTTTGTTATAGGGAAGGGTTCAATGGTTTGTGAATCTCTTTGTGTGCATAGAATAGAAGGGAAATGCTTGTAATAAGAAGACATTATTTTAAAATATAAAAAAATGAGAGCTCCAGCAGATTCTGTATAATCAAAGTCCCACAATGTTTCTCTTTGCCATGTTTATAAACTGTTCCCTGGAGTCACCACTCACTTCTTCTTTCTGAATGGGTGGTCTGTAGCATACTACCAATATAATAATATTTCTGTTTCTCCTTCCATGAGTTTCACTCATCTTTATTGGAAGAATGAATGAAGGAATGAATAAGTAGATCATTGTACTAGATGGTGGATGGAAACCACATGTTTGGATGAGACAGATTCTAGCCTTTCTAGAGTTTGTAGCTTAGTGGGTTATTTGACATTTATAAATAAGTGTAATACAAAATAGTATATGTTAATTATATTAGAGAGGTGCAAACAAATGTTAGATATGATATTCCAAGGGAGGAATGCTTATTACTGAACTAAGGAGGAGTATTAAGAAGTTTTCACAAAGCAATTAGCATTTGAATTAGACAGGTGGAGTTAGTGATAGATGGCACTCCAAGAACAGATAACATTGAACAAATTCATAACAACAAGAAAGAGAATGTTATGTTTCAAATTATAGCAAATAGTCTCATTTAGTTGGAGAATAGAATATGTGGAGAGGTGAGTAACTTGAGATAAAGCTCCAAAAGTAATTATATTAATAAATATAGGAAAAACCTTTGACAAAATATAGGAATCATTTATATTTTTTTAAAAACCCCAGAAAAAAATAGACATGAAAAGACTCTTCTTTAATATGATCAGAATTATACTTTAATTTTCATATGCAATTGGAGGGAAATATTAAATTAAAAAATTTTGCTTAAAAAGATATCATTATTATTATTTGCAATGTAGAAACCTTGAAGCTTTCCCAGTAAGGATGGGGTAAAGTATGTATTCCCTCCCTTGCCACTATTTTTTATATAGTTTTAGAAATGTTAAATACAGTCACAAGGGAAGATAAAGGAAGTAATAGGATAAGCATTGACAGATAGGAGACAAAACTAAATTTATTTTCATATGGTGTGTTATTTTACTTAGCAAACTCCAGAGAATCAGTGAAAAAAATTCAACATGATGATGAATAAAAACAATAAAGTGACAACAAATTCAGAAAAAAATTAGCATATCCTTACATCATGAACAAAAAATAAAAGGAAATGGTATAAAAAGAAATTAATTATAAAATGTGTAAAATATGTGAGAATTCATCTGCCAAGACAAACTCAGAACTTATATAAAATAAAAATTATAAGACATTTTATATAGAAAAACCTCAAATATTTAAATAATTGATAATTATTATTGATAGAGCTATGCCAATGTAATAAAAATGATTACATTAAATTAGTTAATAGATAGTGCCATATCAATCAAATTACAAAGTGATTACCCCCATGGGACTAGCCAAAATAATCAATCAATAAGTATTTATTAAGCATTTACTTTGTGACAGACTCTATACTAGAAGTTGGTATAAGGAATGAAATGATCATACTCACAATGAACTTATAATCTGAAAAGTGAGATAAAAAATAATGAAATTCATTTAGAGGAACAAAAGGTACAGATTTTAAAGCAAAATAATGAAAAAAGCAGGGATGGACTCAGAATTACCATATCTCAAACTGAATTATAAAGTAGCAACCATTAAAACCTTTTGGAACTAGTTTTAAAATAGAAAAATACATCAGTGGAATACCTAGAGGAACATGACTCAGATGTAGTCCAATGTTCAATGAATTTATAAACATAAATTCTTGGAGGAAAGACTCCCTATTTTATAAGTACTTCTGGGAAAAATAATTTAGAACTACAGTTAGATGGTATACTGAATAGAAAGCCAGACTCAGAATCAGGAAAACCTGAATTTGAATCCAAGCTTAGATATTTACCAATTGTGTGACTCTGGGGAAGTCACTTGGCCTCTATGAGCTTCAATTTTCATCTATAAAATGGACATAATAATAGTACCTTCCTCACAAGGTTGTTGTGAGGGTTGATAAGATAATATTTGTAAAACGCTTTGTAAACTTTCAAGTATTTTAAAATTTTTGTTGTTTATTTGTTTCAGTCACATCTGAATCTTTCTGACCCCACTTGGGGTTTTCTTTGTAAAGATACTGGAGTGGCTTGCCATTTCCTTCTCCAGTTCATTTTACAGATGAAGAAACTGAACAAACAGAGTTAAATGACTTGCTCAGGGTCACACAGCTGTCTGAGGCCAGATTTTAACTCATGAAGATGAGTCTTCCTGACTCCAGGTCTAGTACTTTATCCACTGAACCACCAAATTTTAAAAAATTCTAGTTATTATTATTATTAGATTATATAATATACCACAATGAGCTTCAAACAGGTACAATATAAACATAAAAATTCAACAACAGAGATGATCTACAATAAGAGATGCATTCTGCCAAAATACATCACAAGCAATGTGGTTTAAGAGGTTAATCCTAGGGACTTGCCTAAAGCATATGGAGGTTAAACATTTTATCTAGGGTTACACAGTCTCAGAAGTGGCATTTGAACTTTCTTTAATGAAGAGGTTAAGCACTTTACCCAGTGTCACATACTTTAGAGCTAATTGAACCATTTGGAGTCGGTCTCACTTACTCCAAGCCTACTTTACCATTCTGCACTTATATTTAAAAAAAAATCACAGCTTAAAATAAAATAAAGAATGGAAGGAGGTATCTTTCACAAATGTGGCTGGAGAGAAAACCAAACAAGGCATAAAGGTAATCATAAAAGATAAAATTAACAGTATTGATTACACAAGATTTTGCATGAATGAAATCAATGCAGCTAGAATAAAAGAAACTGTTGAGTAGGGAATTTTTTTTTTGCATTAAACAGCCCTGATACAAGTCTGAAAACCCAGATAAATAGAGAATTTGCAAAAATAAAGAACAAAAACACATTCCCTCAATAAGATAAATGACCAACAGTGATAAGCACACAAATTCAAAAGAAGAATGGCAAATTATCAACAATAATAGATTTCCCTAACTCATTAACAAGAAGAAAAATTAAAATTAAAGTGACCGATGTTTTCTCTCCTACCCCTCAAAGCAGTTGTGTGGTTGTGGTTTGTCCTTTGTTCTCGAAGAGGACCATAACATCAGGAAGGCGATGTCAGGACATGCAAGTGAATTAGATTTAAGTGAGAGAGGGCTGTGCAAAGTCCTCAGCCTCACTTTCTCCTCCAGAGCCATACGGGTCCCGTGGCCAGATATAGATCAGGAAGACTGGAGTATACAATACAGCCAAAAGAGTCAGAAGATAATGGGGAGGGGGAATAGAAACCGTCTGACTTTAGTAGTCCTTAAATCTCTATTTCCTTAAAGTGAAAAAGATGAGAAAAAATGAAAAATAATCAACACTATTGATTACAGTGGCTGTGAGAAAACAGACATGAATATACTGTTAGCAAAATTATAAATTGGTTGAACTGTTCTGAAAAACAATTTGTAATTATGCAAGAAAAAAAATAACACTAAACTATTCATGCCCTTTGATCCAATGATTTCACTGAAGGGTGTATGTCTCCAAGAAGGAAAAAGAAAGAAGTCCCCAAAATACCAAAATATTAATAATAACATTTTTTATGGTAGTAGAGCAAACTAGGAAACAAAATAGGGGATTAGGGAATAGTTGAACAAATGGAAGTGTTTTCATGTGTAGGGCCCTCCCCCAAGCTCATTCTCTTGGTTTGCTCTCATGGTAACAGGTTGAGTCTTCAGAGGGGCTGCTGCTACAGCCCCTCTCAGAATTCTAGGGATGACTGCAGAAGTGGGGACTTCATTCCTACTAACACTATAACTGAGTCCTCACCATTGCACTTCTCATTAATAATTACTCTTAATTATCTATATCTTTAAATATTAAATTTACTAAATATACAATTTATTAACAAATCACAATAATAAGCAACTATATTTATGCATATAACTTTACATTGCAATATTTTGGCTATGATCAATGTGACCATCAAAGACAAAACCTCTTGAAATATCAGTAATTCATTCTTCCTTATGTGTCTGGAAAGTATGACTCCACTCAGTGTCCCTCAAATATTAAGTAAAGTCCCTTCTTTTAAATCCTCTTCACAAGATAAAGGAGCAAACAGCTTCCTCAGAAAACGAGGTCTGTTCAACTCTTTCCTCCACCTCTTCTTCACCTCTTCAGCAATGACAGGAAACATTTCTTCAGCTTCTCTCAAGCTAACACTTTTAATAGTCTCTCTCCACAATATATCAAGTTGATCCTCAAATAAAAAATCAAAAACATACAACCTCCCTGACTCCACAGGTCCATAGGTAAAAACAGTGCAAATTCTGCATAAATTCTCATGGATCACAGCTAAACACACCCTTCCCTCACTCCACAGGGAGAGCTGCTTTATATCAAAACATTTCTCAGCTGTCACTTCCAACTGTCAGCATCAGCTGTCAACCTCGCAATGATCTATCTTCATTGTAAAGTTATTGTCAACATATGTATACACACACACACACACACACACACACACACACACACTTACCTGGCTCTTAAAGAGGCAGCAATGGTCTACATAGCTTTGTCAGATAGGCATTTGAATCTGGTGCTATATTTGTCTTTGTACTTGCAGCTTTAGATTAGCAAAATTGTCAAACTCAGAAATAGATACTTCCCTATAAATGGAGTATGATTGTGCTCCTGTATTTGAATCTGAGTGAACAGGGCTGTATCTTACTTTCTTTCCCACAATGCTTATGCATGAAGTTGTTTTGATAAGTGGGTTATTCTGTCTGACACTTTTCTGTCTTTGAAATCAGATTTTTCCACCTTAAATAATGCTATTATGGCTAGCAGGTCATTATATCTGATCATTTTCACTTTCATGTCCAACCAGGGGTCCCCATAGTTGCATCCATGAGTCTAGGGATAATGTTACCCTCTCTTGGCTTCATTGCTCCTTTGACTACTAGCCTCTGAAGTGATTCTCTATATGTATAATAAACTTGGGGCAGCTAGGTGCCACAGTTTTTAGAGTGCTTGACCTAGAGTCAAAGAGACCTGAGTTCATATCCAGCCTCAAACATTTTTTTGCTGCATGACTCTGGACGAGTCATTTAACCTTTGTTTGCTTCAGTTTCCTCACCTATAAAATGGGGATGATAGTAGCACCCACCTCCCAGGGTTGTTGTGAGTATCAAATGAGATAATAATAGTAAAGTGCTTAGCACAGCGCCTCGCCCATATAAATATTAGTTATGAGTATTACTATTAGAGGGATTCTCCTATTCATGCTGATACAAGTTAAGGAAACAAGCATAAGTTTCTTGTGTCTTCTGGAAAGAAAAACTGCTTTTGTTGCCATTACTAGCATTCAGCCCTGGGACATTAGGGTCCTCTGCCCTCAGACTTCATACCAGATGGATTACTAACCCCTCAAGAATGTCCATGTTTCCTTCATTGCCCCGCTTCTATCTACTACTACTGCTGTGATGTCTAGGCACCATCCCCTGGCTGCAACCTCTACCATTTACACAGGGGCTGGGACTTTGAGGATGGAGTAAGAAGGCAGGAGTTCAGGGGAAGCCTGACCAGCAATAGAATAGTGAAAGAAACTATTTCACTCAGAGAGGCAAAGGATCATGAAACGAAAAGACATGGCTGCCTGATAACAAGGAAACCACTGAAAAGGTATTTGCTAAAAGGCAGAATTTTCTTCTACAAATATAGATGAGACAACTAAACTACTAAGTACCACTCGAAAGGAGACTCGGGCATTAGTTCATCAGAAACTGAAAGGGACTAGACTAGCCTTGGGAAATAAGGATAAATCAGGGACCGATGGAGGGATATGCTAAAGTCAACTGCTCCTATCAGTTCATTAGCCAGAGCAGACTGGGAAAATTTTGTTTGTGAACATTTATATCGAGAAATAGTCAAACATTAAAAACCATAGCTTGATGTGTTATTTTGCTGATCGTGATAGGGATTTCCAGGTCATATGACCAACAAGATGAAGGACTAAGTGTTTTCTCTTATTCTCATGTCCTTTCAAACCTCTTCCAAAAGTTTGGCCCTTTAAGTAGCTAATGAATGGAAAAGTAAATGGGCAATGTTTAGTCAGTAGGAAAAGCAGCTAAGTAACTCTTGCAGCTTCTGGTTGGAATGACTTGATCTAATCATCTGAACTGTGTCTAGGAATTCCTTCGTCTTGGGCAGGTATGTAGACAGTTAAGGGCTGCCTGAGTCTAAGAGGAGCCTTAGGCACAAAACCTGTGTGGTCAATCAGGGATTGTTTTATTTTACTTTGATTTTTTTTTTAATTTGGTAAGTCTTGAGTAAAGATTGCATACAATTGAACTATGTTTGTGCAATCAACTCAATTTTAACATGACCATGGAACAGCAAAGTGGTACAGTGCTTAGAGTGCCAGGCTTGAAGTCAGGAGGACTCATCTTCCTGAGTTTAATATGGCCTCAGACACTAGTTGTATGACCTCTGTCTGCCTCAGTTTTCTATTCTGTAAAATGAACTGGAGAAGTAAATGACAAATCACTCCAGTATATCTTTGCCAAGAAAATCCCAAATGGAGTCACAGAGTCAAACATGACTGAACAACAACAATGACAGCATATGATTAGAATTGAAATAAAAGCACAAAAGGAAAAGGTCAGAGCTTTCCCACTGAGAAGGCCTGAGCTGATCAATCCACAAAGGCCATTCCTCTAAATTAATAAGTCAAGTACTGCTAAGGGAACAAAGGAATAAGCTTTTTTTAAGCACTTGCTACGTCAGGCACCATGCTAATTTCTTTACAAGTATTATCTTATTTGATCCCCACAACACCCCTGGGTGGTAGGTGCTATTATCATTCTCATTTTACAGTTGAGGAAACTGAAGCTGGTAGAGATTAAATGACTTACCCAGGATCAGACTACTAGTGAGTGTTAGAGGTCATATTTGAACTTAATCTTCCTGGCACTCTTTTCACTGTATCACCTAACTGCCCACAAAAGAAACGAAGCCTAGGGGATAGAGATTGCCAGTGCCTTAACAACTATCAAAAATTGTGCATTTTTTCAAAGCACACTTTGTGTTGAATGGAGTGCATAACTGCATAGGTGGATATGGACACATACCCCACCCCAGGCCATCACCACTGAACAGAATTGGGTAACTGAGTAACAATGCCCTCTTAAAGTTTAAGTTTTGCAGTTATATTATTGATATTGATTTTGGGAAGTCATCCAAAGAAAGTATCTCAGTAGATACATTCATCATGCAGAAGCAGACTAGATGAAAATATGGATGATGAAAAAGATCTAGGAATCCTAGCCAAACAGAGTGAAATTGAATCATGGTGTTCTACATTTTAATACATGCTACATTTCAATGTATAAAGAATAGTAAAGTTATATAAAAAAATATGACACAACCTCATTATTCTCAAGGTTAGTCATATTCTTACTAGAGTGCTATGTCTAAACAACATGGAGAACTTGGAGAAAGTTCCTAGGAAAGCAATAAAGATGACTAATACATTTTAAATTCAACTCAGTTTAATGAGCATTTATTAGGCATTTACTCTATACAAGGTGCGATGCTGAAATGAAATAGTTTCTGCTTTAAGGAGTTTGTATTCTACTTATTTTGACAATAATATCTGCTAAAAAAATAAAATGAAATTTTTCATGCTGACAAAGAGAAGGGTAAAGGGTGACAATCGTGGCTTCCAATAATTTTGAACAGGATCAAGGGCATTCTTAACCTGGGGATCTCTTGGGGTTTTTTGTTTTGTTTTGTTTTTAATATATTTTGCTACATTTCAATATAATTGATTTCCTTTGTAATCCTATGAATTTTATTTTGTGAATTTAAAAACATGATTCTGAGGAGGAGTCCCTAATAAGTAGTCCAGACTATCAAATGTGTACATGATACAAAAAAAGGTTAAGAACTCCTGGACTAGATGGTTCTATGATTTTTTTTTTGTATTTTATCACTTTACTATATTTCCTTACTATAGCCTGAATAGCAAGTAACCAAAGATTTACTTTCTTATTATATCTCTGTCACAGCCAATGCTCATCATACTCATGAGAATTTTTAGAAACCAGATCTATATTTTATGCTACCTCCCATTCATTACTCACTCTGGTCAAGTGGGGAGTAGCTATTTTAAAAGACTGAATCAGTGTATTTAGAATTATTAGTAGAAAATGTATATTTATACATTAACTTTTCTCTAAGATATTAATATTGCAAAGTTTCATGATTTAAGCTACTGTAGGTCATCCTTTCACTAACACAGATTGCGACTCCTCGTATACCTTAGTAAATCGATTTTGTGAATTTCTATGATTTTAAGATTTCCCCCGAGGAGCCTCTCTGAATTTAGCTTGTCTTGTCCTTGGACAACAGATGTAGAGTGGGAGACATAAATTGGCTAAGATGGAGGAGTAGGAAAAAGCAGGACAGTCCAGCTCCTAAGACAATTACTCTAAGTAAGGTCTTAGGCAAGTGCCAGAAGGAGCAGTGATGAGAAGTAGTAGTAGTATTAGTAGTTGCAGCAACAGCAATAGTAGTAGAAAGTAGTAGTAGTAGTAATTAACAGCTAGCATCTATGTAGCACTTTAAGTTGCTACACTTAAGTAACACATGACTGCGGACCTCTTAATTTTCTGGGACAGGTTACTCTCCACTTTTCATCAGCAATTCTGCTTAGCTTCCATTCTAGAGAATAAGATGCCCCTCCCAGGATGAGCTAATCACTTGATATCTCATCAGCATGCTGCTAATTCAGCTTTGGGTATTCAACACCTTCCCATCCCTCAGCCTCCTCTCCCCTCTGATTGGGAGTACTAAACTCCTCCCAATGCTTTCCTTACTAGAAGGCTGGGACCCCGACTTTCCAGCTAACTCTCCACTTTCCACCTGCAACTCTTCTTGGGTTTCAACTCCATGGAACATGATGCCCCCATATCAGGTACTACCTTTCCAGCTTGCTTTTGTGTGTTGTCTCCCATTAAATTGTAAGCTCCTTGGGGGCAGGGACTGTCTTTCTTTCTCTTATTTGTATCCTCAGCTATGGAATAAAATAATAACAAAATTCATCTTGAGAATCAAAAGGTCAGGAATCTCAAGGGAAATCATTTAAAAAAAGGGGGAGGGGGAAGGTAGGAGATCTAGAAGTACCAGATCCCAAGCTGTAGTATAAAGCAGCAATCATCAAATTAATTTTAAACACAGAGAGGCTAATCAATGAAACAGATTAAGTAGTCAAATGAGCACAATAATTGGGGTAAAAAAATCACCATTTAACAAAAAATTGCCAAGACAACTGGAAAATAGTCTGACAAAAACTAAAGTATAGATCCACATATCGCACTATATACCAATATAAGGTCCAAATGGGTATATGTCTTAAAAATTAAAGGTAACATAAAAAATTAAGGGAGATGTGAAGAAATTTCAAATCTAGGAATAATAGAAGAGTTCATGACCAAACAAAAGAGAGAGGAAGATCACAAAAGATAAAATGGACAATTTTTGATTATATAAAATGTAAAAGTTTCCACACAAACAAAATCTATGAGATTCAAATTAGAGAGGAAGCAGAAAACTGGGGAGGAAGTATTTGCTGTAAATTTCTGATATGAGACTCATTTCCAAAATACATAATGAACTGATTTAAATTGATAAGAATAAGAGCTGTTGGCCAATTGATGAATGATTAAAGGGTATCCACAGACAAGGTTAGAGGAAGCTATCAATAATCACATTAAAATGCTTCAAATAACTAATAATTAGAGAAATGAAAATTAGAGCAATTATGAGTTCCTACGTCACACCCTCAGATTAGCAAAAGTGACAAAAAAGAAAAATGATAAATGCTGCAAGGGTATTGGGAAACCAGATGCATTAATGTACTGTTGATGTGGCTACATACTAATCTAGTCACTCTGAAAAGCAATTTGGAATTAAGGCCCAAAATTCGCTAAACTGTGTGTGTCCTTTGACACATCAATACTACTATTGGGTCTATGCCCAAAGAGATCAAAGAGAAAAAAACCTTTATTTACAAAATTATTTATAGTAGCTCTTTTTGGAGAAAAAGAACTGGAAACTTACTAGGTACCCATCAATTGGGAAATGTATCATAGTATATAAATAATGGGATATTATTCTGTTATAGAAAGAAACTTGGAAAGAATTGTATGAAGTGATGCAGAGTGAAGTGAGTAGAACAAGGGAAATGATTTATATAATAGCAAGAATATTGTAAAGACAAATAACTTTAAAATACTTAAGAGCTCTGAACAATGTAATTTTTTTTGTTAATTAGTCGTATCTGACTCTTCATGACCCTACTTGGGGTTTTCTTGGCAAAGATACTGGAATGGTTTGCCATTTCCTATTCTTGCTCCTTAAATGAGGAAACTGAGCCAAACAGGGTTAAGTGATTTGCCCAGGGTTAAACAGCTGGTGAGTGTCTGAGGCCAGATTTGAGCTCAGGAAGAAGAGTCTTCCCGACTCTTGCTACCTAGTTGACTCAATATGATATATGATTAATAAACACTTGATAAACTGAATATGAGCTATCAGGGATGACTATATGACAAACTTTCAGCAACATTGTATAGAAATTGCTACACTCAATAGGGAGTTGGAGTGGATAACTCCTGATTTTCCTTTCAGCTCTTAATGAACCAAGTTTAATAAGTGATCTTAATTCTTTTGGAGTCTATCTAACTGAAATATTAGATTTGAAAAGAGAGATCTCTGGATTTAGTCTTTTCCTTACAATCTGGACAGAAATACCCCTTGAGTCAAGGTGGTTTTGCCTGACTTCCTTGAACCTCTGGAAGAGACCAACATGCATTTTCCATAACATCAGGATGGCTATCTTGCCCTTCCCTATCTGAACACCAACTAGTTCCAACAATCCATCTGAATCTGATAAATAGGTGGGGTGTTTTAGGTAGGGGAAGGGGGAAGGAGTATGGATTATTCTCCAACAATCTTTTCCTCTTGATCACAAGGGACTTTGACAAATTCCCCTATTGAGCAAAAGCTGGTTATGACGTATTGTCTTTGCATGGCCTCGACTGTTCTCTGGGGTTATTTTGTAGACTGAAAGATTAACCAAGCTTTCAACCACTGGGTGTGCACTGGCTTCTTTCCAGTCTGCTACGTGTTTTGCCTGCATGCCGAGATTCCTTAGCAGAAATCTATCCCCCTGCTATAGGTCTTGATAGAAATCTTAAGTGTCACACTGATGCTTATTCCTCCAGTATGGTGGAAAGGATGCTGTATTTGGAGTCAGAGGATCTTGGTTCAAACCCTACCCTTTCTACTTGCTCCCTATGTGACCTTGAACAAGTCACCTAGCTTCTTTGGGCCTGAGTTTCCTCATTTGTAAAACAACAGGTTTGACTACATAGCCTCTAATTTCCTTTCTAGGGGGCAAGCTTCTTCCACCTAAGAAGAATTCTGGTCCTGTGCCTCCATGCCTTCTCAGACCTCTAATAAATCAAAACACAAATATATGGGTAACCATGGCTCTTGCTCAAAGATCTACAGGTAGAGGGTAAAGTTGATGACATAACTCTTGGAAGTGATGCATGTATTAGACATGTGGGTGCCATGTTGACTCCACTGGACCTTCTGCTTGGGGCCCAAACAAGTTCACTCTACATGATTAAAATACTCAGTCTTCAGTGAACCTTAACAATAGAAAGACGTAGTTCTCGACTTCTTGATTTCGATCAGCCAGTTAATAAGTAGGTGGGCACAGTGGCTAGAGTGCTGGACCTGGAGTCAGGAAGACCTCAGTTTGAATGTCACTTCAGATACTAGCTCTGTGACCCTGTAACCTTTATCTGTTTTCATTTCCTCAACTGTAAAGTGGGGATAATGACAGCACGTACCTCTCAGAGTTATAAGGATAAAATGAGACAACACGCACAAAGCTGAAATTGGGTGGGAGAAGAAAAGTATCTATCATAATTAAGACCATGATTAAGAAATCCAGAGGTGTGTGGATGGGTGGGAGTGGCCCAGGGTCAAAGGGTACTGATAAGGTTTGAGGTCTAGGGCTTCCAGGATACATATATGTATCTGTAGATATGATACATATATATGTGTGTATGTATACATGCACTTGTCTTCCACATTAGAATACAAGCTTCCTGTAAGTAGGAAATATCTCATTCTTTGTACTTGTATCCTCAATGTCTAGCATAATGCTTGGTATGTAGGTGTCCCCAAGTAAATACTTATTGATTGATTGAAAAAACAGTAAGAAAGGAAGTTTGACAAAATTGTAGAGTATGTAAAGGTAAGCAATGCATAATAAGACTGGAAAGTTAGACTAGGGCCAATGTGTGAAGGGTTTTAAATTCCAGAAGATTTTATATTTGATTCTAGAAGCAATAGGGAAGCACAGTAGTCAATTAATAATAAATAATAATAACTAACATATATATGGCGCTTACTTTATGCCAGGCACTGTGCTAAGCACTTTACAATGATTATTTCATTTGATCCTTATGGCTACCTTGTGAGATAGGTGCTATTATTATCCTCATTTTACAAGTGAGGAAACTGAGGTAAACAGGGTTAAATGACTTGCCCACAGCCACACCGCTAGTAAGTATCTGAGATCAAATTTGAACTGATTTTCTTGACTCCAGGCCCATTGTTCTACCCACTGTACTATCTAGTTGACCCTAATTGATGAGGAGAGTAAGAAAAATCACTTTGGAAGCTATGTAGAAAATGGGTTGGAGTAGAGAGAGCCTTGGAGACCAACTAGGTTGCTATTAAAATTAATTGGCGAAAATTAACAACCCCCCTTGAATAGCTTTTTTTTTTCTCAAAGTTTGATACTCCTTGCTCCACCCTGCACCATCCCCTCTCTGCTCTTCCTGAGGCTAGTCTAAGGCCACTAGGCTCCATCTTTCTTTGGTTAAGTATTTTTTAAATTGCTTTGTGTTCTAAAATAGTTTTCCTTGACTGCCAATACTCATAATGGGCAAAGTTATCAAGTGCTTCTGGCTAAAGTGGTTTTAGAGGCCCCTTTTCCCTCTCTTTGTAGTCATTGCTTTACACTAATTAAGGGTAGAACAAGCAGCCATAGTTGGATTACACAAAAGAAGCACGAATTTGGACTAAATGTAAGAAGAGATTTTCCAGTGTGTAGAGTTGCCTAAAAGTCGAATGAGCTGCCTTAAATAACAGCAAGTTTCACAAAGGTCTTTTGCAGAGGCTGAATGACCATTTGTTGAGGTTGTCATAGAAGGGAATCCTATTGAGGTATGGGTTGGACCCCATTGGAGGCAGCTAAGTGGCTGATGGATAGAATACAGGGCCTGGAATCAGGAAGACCTGAATTCAAATCTGGCCTCAGACACTTACTAGCTGTGTGACTCTGGGCAAGTCACTTAACACCGTTTATCTCAATTTCCTCATGTCTAAAATGATCTGGAGAAGGAAATGGCAAACTACTCCAGTGTCTTTACCAAGAAAACCCCACAGGCAGCATTGGTATGCTATGATCCACAGGGTCATTAAGAGTTGGACACAACTGAACAACAACAACAAATATTAGTTGAACCAGAAGATCTCTGAAGTTCCTTCCAACCCTAAAAGATTCTCTGAAAGGCACAAGCCTCAAAATAAATATTTATTTTTTCCAGGCCTTATTAAATACATTTCCTTCTTGCCCAAAAACCCTGGTCCAGAAATCCAAATCCAGAATCCAAATCTTAACTAATTGCTTGTCTCTCACTTCTTTGAATTCTTTGTACTTGTCAACAAGTACAAGATTGATCTATATCTGGCCACTGAACCCAGATGGCTCTGGAGGAGAAAGTGAGGCTGATGATTTTGCATAACCCTCCCTCATTTAAATCCAATTCACTTGCATGTCATGGCATCACCTCCCTGATGTCATGGTCCTCTAGGAGAATGAAGGACAAACACAACTTGTCAACCATGCAATAAATTTCAGAATCTGTAGTTGATTGATCTGTGTAAGTCTTGCTATTACAACAAAACCATAGCTATTAAGGGCAGTGGTTGTCTCTTACAGGGCTTCCCCAATCATTCCTAACACAGCCACAAGTACTTAGTAAATACTTTCTCTCTCTCTCTCTCTCTCTCTCTCTCTCTCTCTCCTCTTTCTCTCTCTCTCCATATACATATATATACTTATATAGATATATATATATATACACACATATATATGAGAAGTATCAACAAATGTTTGGCTAATTGATTGGTTCACCTGTAATCAACTTACTTAAGTTTACTTAAACTTTTAAATATCCCTTTTCATAGTTGAAAGCACCCTGAAATACCATGATTCCACTAGTCTTAGTGCTTTGGAATTTGGAAAAAGGTGAGCTCATCTTGGACCCATTTCAAGAGGTTTAATTATTTTATTCAATTCAGCTCAATCTATTCCATTTCAGTTAAATTTTATGTGACAAATATTTCTTAAGGATATATGCCATGTGCAGGAAACTGCCTTAAAAACTGGCGATACAGAGATAAAAGATGACAAAGACTTTTCCCACCAGGAAATTACAGTCTTTTAAGCAATGAGACATACACAAATAAGAATAATGCAAGTTAACATGTGGCAAGGGCAAAGAAAAAGGAAAATGGAGTGATAAAAGATATTCAAGAAAGGGGAGACAGAGCTGGGACTGGGGATGGGCACAGAAGGCAGCTACTTAGATAGTAACATGCAGGGACCTAAAAAACATTTTTGTTTATTACATTTTCCCCCCAAATTAGCTACAACTTTATTTTCTTTAATTTTATTTATTTCATTCTGAACTTAACAAATAAAATAAGCATTTCCATAACATAGTAGAATAGAAAAAAAGATTGTGTATGAAACTGAAAATCTATTATGTAGAACTTGTTATTCATTTAAATATGTAATAAAGTTATTATGTAAGTTTCCTTTTTTTTTCTTCCTCCCTCCAGAGATGGCTACCATTAGATACCAATATATATGTAAAACTATTCTATATTCTATATTATATAACACACTAATATAATGTCTATCATATATTATATTATACAACTATATATAATATATTATAGTTAATATAATATGTTCTGTTATTACTTTTTAAAATTGTAAATAATATTTTTCCAGTTACATATGAAAACAAATTTTAAGATTCATTTAAAAAAAATTTAGTTTCAAATTTTCTCCCTCCCTCTCTCATCTCCCCCCTTCCTGAGCAGCTAACAATTTTGTATAAGCTATACATGTGCAATCATGCAAAACATATTTCCATATTAGTCATGTATCAAAAGAAGGCACAGACCCAAAGGGAAAAAAAAATAAAGTGAAAAATAGAATGCTTCAATTTGCATTCAGCCTCCATCAGTTCTTTCTCTGGATGTGGATAGCATTTTTCATCATGAGTCATTTGGAATTGTCTTGGATCATTATATTGCTGAGTGTTTGCTATTGCTTTTTATATGTATATATTTGTATTCTTTGAAAACTATGCTCACTGGGGCCTCTAGGTGGTGCAGTAGATAGAGCACCGGCCTTGGAGTAAGAAGGATGTGAGTTCAAATCCAGCCTCAGAACACTCACTAGCTGTGCGACCCTGGGTAAGTCACTTAACTCCATTGCCTAGCAAGAAAGAGAGAAAGAAAGAAAGAAAGAAAAAAGAAAGAAAGAAAGAAAGAAAGAAAGAAAGAAAGAAAGAAAGAAAGAAACAAAGAAACAAAGAAACAAAGAAACAAAGAAACAAAGAAA
>NW_020954567.1:21627830-21660558 GCF_900497805.2 Vombatus ursinus
AAAGAAACAAAGAAACAAAGAAACAAAGAAACAAAGAAACAAAGAAAATTATGCGCAAGGCATAATGATGTAGTGAATAGGGCACTGGGCTTGGACTGAGGAAGACCTTGGTTCAAATCCTGCCTCAAACACTTGCCAGCCTCAGTTAGGTGGTCTGGAGTGCTGGACCAGGAGTCAAGAGAATCTGAGTTTAAATTTGACCTCAAGCATTTATTAATTGTGTGACCCTGGGCAAGTCACAACCTCTGCTTGTTTCAGTTTTCTCAACTGTAAAATGAGGATACTAATAGCACCCGCCTTGCAGGGTTATCCTGAGTATCAAATGAGATCCTATTTGCACAGGGCTTGGCACAGAGTTGGCACTTAGTAAATACCTGTTTCCTTCTTTCCCTCCTTCCTCCTCTGTAAAATGAGAGGGTCACATCTGATGAACTTTAAGATTTCTTCCAACTCTAAAGCTCTGATCTCATGATCTCAGATTCATCTACAAGAAGCCTTTCCCAATATAACTATATATAGATATAAAACTAATTACAAAAGTTGGCATATGAAGTAAATTTGCTGACAACACACATATGTATGATTTTGTGATAAGGCAAATTGCATTGGGTGCAAGAAAGGCCCGATGCCTTCACTGGCCAATAAGACACTGGAGACACAATTTTCAAATCTACCCTATGACACATAAATACTTTTTCCCAATTCTGGGGTGAGATCACTTATAACTAGACAGAGGGTATCAGAGAAGGCTTCAAGGAGATGGTGGGCACTTGAACTGGATCATTAGGAAAGGGGGAACACATGGTAGATAATAAAATAGGGCAAGTCCATTTCAGGTATAGACCAGCATGAGAAAAGTATGGAGGATTGAACTCATTTGGCCCAATCCAACCGAGACCAGTCCATTTGCTCCAATCCAACTAGTCATCCTGTTTGAATGGGATGTAGTGTGATCAAAGATGAATAGCCCAAAAAAGTAGGATAGTGAATGACTTCAAATGCCAATCTAAATAATTTTAGTACTCTTTGGACATCCATTAAAATGTTTTCAGTAGAAAAGTACCTAAAATAATAGAATGGCTTTAAAGGTACTCTTAAAACATGGGTCCTAAGGAAAATACGATTGCAAAACTCCAGTTTCTTAAAAGAACCCCAAGGCATCTATTGCTACATATGTTAGAGGCTGTTAATAGGTCTCTGGCTTCAGTAAGATGTTGGCTGAGGCCTTGGTTTTGGTATTATAAAATGATACCATTGGCACTGCTGTGTCCTCTGTGCCATAGTCTTGTAAAGTAGGGTGAATGATTGGATGGATTGTTCACATTTAGTTCAAGATTATTTGGCATTTTCCCATTTCAAAACTCTTTACAATATTATCTCAATTAATTGTTATGGCAACTCAATGAGGTAATTAGTGCCAGTATGATCATAATACCTGTTTCACAGACAAAGAAACTGAGGTTCACTGAGGTGAAATGATTTAGCCAAGGTTATGGAGCTAAGTCAAGGGCATCTAGGTGCTCATCCTGGACTTGGGAACATTCCTCTTCCTGAGTTCAAATCTAGCCTCAGACACTTACTAGCTGTGTTACTCTGGGCAAGTCACTTAACCCTGTTTACCTTAGTTTCCTCATTTGTAAAATGAGCTAGAGAAGGAAATGGCCAACCACTCCAGTATCTTTGCCAAGAAAACCCCAAATGGGATCACGAAGAGTCAGATATGACTGAAAATGACTGAACAACAACAACAAAATGGAGCTGAGTAAGTAACAAAGTAAGGACTTGAATCCAGGTCTTCTGAGTCTTACTATGATGCCTGCTATCATGATTAATGAACTTTTTTTTAAAGTAACATCTAAGTAAAGCTTCAAAGATGACAGAGCACTTATTTCCTTAAATCCCTGTGAAGCAGGTTGAGGTTTTCTGTTTGTTCGGTGGGACGGCAGGGAGGAAGGGAGGAGATTTCATGTAGCCCTGTGAATTTAACTGGGTAGAAAGCTCTTGGTGAAGAAATTCCCTCTACCGGGGCATAGATGGCGCAGTGGATAAAGTCCTGGCCTTGGAGTCAGGAGGACCTGAGCTCAAATCTGGCCTCAGATGCTTGACACTTACTAACTGTGTGACCCTGGGTGAGTCACTTAACCCTGATTACCTCACCAACAACAACAAAAAAACTTCCCTCTACAAATGAAGATTAGTGACTGTTCTACAATTTTATTCCTTAGATAGATGCCTAGGGTGGAGGGTAAGGAGGATTAAGAGGTAAATAAACTTGTCCAAGGTCACATAGCCATTAGGTGTCAGAAGGGAAATTTGAACCGAGGACTTCTTGACTCTGAGTCCCATCTGCTGACCCACTACAACAAGCTGCCTCTCATGACACAGATGCTACCAGGACTATTATCTCATAGCACATCTGAGTCAGAAGTTTCAAAGCCCTTCTGTTCTAACCTATGCTGAACAGGAACCCCCCCCCACTTCACACACACACACACACACACACACACACACACACACACACACACAAAATCCCTGACAAATGGACCTCTATACTCTGGTTAACCATTTCCAGGGATCTACCACTATTTAAGGCACAACATGTTCTACTTTGGGATGGCTTTCATTATCCATTTTCTTCCTTTTAAATTGAGATAAAATCTGTATTTCTACAATCTCTGCCAATTGCTTTTAGTTCTACCCTTAGGGACCAGGCAGAACAAGCAGATATCCTCTTCCTTCCAGATCTTGAGCTCTAATCTTAATAATAATAACAATAATGATAATAATAATAACTAGTATTTATATGGCACCTGCTATGTGCCAGGCACTGTGCTACATGCTTTACAAATATCATCTTATTTAATGTTTCCAACACTAGAAGATAAGTGCTATTTTATCCTCATTTTACAGTTGAGGAAACTGAGGTAAATAGTGATTAAGTCATTTTGCACAAAGTCATGTAGCTATTAAATGCCTGGATTTGAACCCAGGTCAAATCCAGGTTTGAACCAATTTTGGCCTCAGACACTTACTAGATGTGTGACCCTGGACAAGTCACTTAATGTTATTTGCCTCAGTTCCTCATCTGTAAAATGAACTGGAGAAGGGAATGGCAAACCACTTCAGTATCTTTAGCAAGAAAACCCCAAATGGAATCATGGAGGGGCAGAAATGAGTGAAATGACTCAACAACTTCCTGATTACAGTTCCAGCACTTTTTTCCACTGTACCATCTAGCTGATTCTATGACTTATACATATAAAATCCTTGAAATACTTGAAGAAAGCTATCTTGTCCCTCTCACATCTTCTTTTCTGTAGGTGAACACATCAAATTCCCTCAAATGATCCTTACATGGCATGCTATACATTTGACAGATAAAGAAGCTGAAAATGGTTAAGTATCTTGTTCATGATCACACAGCTAATAAATATCAGAGTTAAAACTTGAATCCAGATCTCCTTCCTCTGAGTCCTGTGTTCTTTCCATTATATCACCATTCTAGACAAGTCAAATCAAATCAACAAGCACTTATTCTGCCTTTAAGTTCTTTTCTTCACTGAATTTTTGTGCATCTTTTACCATTTGACCAATTCTGCATTTCTCAGGTGTTATTTTTTTCAGCATTTTTGTTCCTCTTTTACCAAGCTGTTAATTTTCTTTTCATAATTCACTTGCGTCACTCTCATTTCTTTTCCCTTTACCACTCTTAGCTCTTTCTTTGACACTTTCAGGAATTCTTGCCGGTCTTGGGTCCAACTGGCTTTTTTCTTTGAGGCTTTGTTTGTAGCTATTTTCAAACTGTTATCTTCTTCTAAGAATATGTCTTGGTCTTCCTTGCCTTCATAGTAGCTTTTTATGGTCAAGTTCTTATTTTTGTTGTTTGCTCATTCTTCCAGACTATTTCTTCACTTTGAACTCAATAGAGTTGGGCTCTGTTCACCTGGTGGTAGGGAGACACTATGCCGAGCTTCAGGCTTTTCTGTGCTGCTGCTTTCAGAGCTAGTTCTGGGGGTCTGTAATTTTTCAGTGCTTTAAAGGTGGTGTGATCTATGGAGAGGTGTGGTCACTCTGGTATTTACGTAGGAAAGGTGCCTGCTTTGTTGGAGTCACAAGTACAAGTATAAGTACAAGGTGCTACTCTTGGCCCTGGGACTATGACCAGATCTCCTGCTTTCCTGCAGTTGTGAGTGCTAATGGTCCTCCCTGCCTTGGAACCTGTGACCAGGGACCCTGCTCCCTTGTGACCAATCACAAATGTTCCTCTCCTTCCTGGAACTGCCACCCAGGACTCCTAATGGGCAATAGAGTTGCCAATCAGCACTAGCTGCACCCAATACCAGCAAAGGGTCCCCTATAATCTCTTTCTGGCCAGGGGTCCAATACCCTTAGTGTCTCTGGGCTGAGAGCTTCCAAAGTTGCTGCTACTGCTGCTGCAGCCACTACTGCTGTTGTAGCTGCCTCCATCACTCCACCACTGGTGTTTCTGCTGAACTCTGAGTCTGCACCCATTCCGTTGTTACAGACCTCTCCTTCAGATCTCCTAATGAGGTTTTTAGTGGCACACCATAGGGATCTGCTCTTTGTTACCAACCAAAAGAGAAGGGGCAGTAATGAAAATCTTAGTTTATAAAAAAAGGTAAAATAACTTATAATACGTATGATAGAAACAAAATTCTTAAAGATATGAAGAGGTTGGAATGCTAGGGCGAAACTAACAGGATGAAATTTGGCAGGGATAAATATAAAGTCCTGAATTTGGGGTAAAAAGTTCAACTAATGAGGCATAGTGGAAAGAGCTCTGGTCTCAGAAAATCTAAGGTCAAAGCCCCATTGGGAAAGTTAATGTCCACCTTTTAGCTTTAGTTCCCTCATCTGTAAAATGAAGATATCCAAATAGATGATCTATAAGGTACCTTCTACTTCTAACAAACTACAGCTCTGTGAGTCTAGGTCACATCTTTACAGTTATGCAATTGATTAAAAAGTAAAGAGAATACAAGATCCTGTTATATCTATTGTTTATGGACAATGAAAAAAAAATTGATTCTAAAGAGCACGCATGCCTCCCAATAAGAAGTCTTCTGTGCATGTACCAAAATCGTAAGAGTCCTTGAAATATAGAACAGAGCTAACTTTGTTTAATGTTTTTGTTGTTCAGTTGTTTCAGTCATGTCTGACTCTCTGTGACCCCATTTGAAGTTTTCTTGGCAAAGATACTAAAGCAGTTTGCCATTCCTTCTCCAGCTCATTTTACAGATGAGGAAATCCAGGCAAACAGGGTTAAGTGACTTGTCCAGGGTCACACAGCTAGAAAATGTCTAGCCCAGATCTTCCTGAATCCAGGCCAGGCCTTCTATTCACTGTGACATCTAGGTTCTCAGCAACTTTGTTTAATGACCTTCTCATTATTAATATACATTTAAACACAAAACAAGAAGTTGTCTCCAAGGGTTTTTGCCATTGTCGTGGATAATGGCCAGGACAGAGTCCCCATGGAAGGATGATTCCCCACCGATGATAAGATCTTCTAGGTGTTTTGCTCACAGGTGACTGTGCCCATTACATCAAGCTCCAGAACATCGCAGAGCCTCTTAAATGAGATATATAATCACTCAAAAGTGATTATATTAACTATCCACAATAGAAAAAACCAAATGAAGAATGCCTATTGTAAAGGCATGTTAAAGTATATGACCTTCATAGCATCATAAATTTATGACTTATGCACTCATGACTTATTATCTTAGTGGCACACTGGCCTAACTCCTCCCTCAACCACAATTTTACAGGTGAAGAACTCAGGTCAAAAGAAGTGACATGACTTGCTCAAGACTTAGTAGGGCATAAATGTTATAGCCAAGAATTTAACCCAGGCCCCCAGAGCCAAATCCAGGGATCTTTCCACTAGGTCACACAATTAGATGGACAGCCCACGGAACTGGTCTTTTAGTATATACATTTGACGTTAGTACATGTCAGACATGACAGACATTAGTACATATATCCTGGGCACATATTGATGATATAGGATAATAGAGGAGGAGTTGGAAAGGATCTTCATGGTCAGAGAGTTCAATTCACTCATTTTCCAGATGAGGAAACTGAGACCCAAAAATTGGAGCTTGCTCAAGATCACATAAGTATTAAGTAACAGAAATAGGATCTGAACCTGAATTTACTTGAACAAATCAAATATGAGGGTGAAGGTGGGCTGGATTGCCTTTGAGAAATTGTGTAATGCTTTACTCCAAGCTTCTCCCTGAAACAAAGGCACATATATTTAATGCTATTTTTTCCAGTGATGATGTAGGATTGCAAGCATGTTGGATGGACTTCCTGTGGAACACTTAAGGAAGGATATTGCCAAAAGTCACAAGATGAGAGAGTACAGAGACAGCTTATGATTTCTATAATTTAATTGAATGGAGTGCTCATATAAATGAGACCACAGCTCTAGGGAAATATTGCAGTATGAATCTATGGAGTCTTCTTGTTTCTATCACATTTCAATTCAGCAAACTTTTATTAAATGCCTACTATATGCCAGGCATTTAATACCACCATCCCTGAGGACTCTCCCTCTGACTGGATGGCTTCTTTCAGAACCTCCATTTAAGGACAGCAACCAGGCCAGCCATGTCTCATTTCTCTCTAGCCTAGACTCAGCACTTCCTTCTATCATGCACCTGAGACTGATACCTTCGGCCTAAATCTTCCTTTTATGTGGTGTCTTCCACTCTTCCCCACTGATTACTAAGTTGGTGGGAAACTATAGGTACATTTACGAGTGCATTGTGATATACTTATTATTTATTCATTTGCCTAAATTTATATATACCTGTGATATCGTTATTTATTTGGCTTTACTAAGTATAATGACTATGTTTAAGATCTAAAAGTATCATAATGTGAGGGACTGGTTGTGTAAATACAAATCTATTGGTGAGAGCTCAAGAGCCAAAGTAATGAATAGGGTGAGGGTGTTTCCCTTCAACAGGGTTACACCAAGGACCTTGGGCATAATCATGAAAGAAATTTGAGGGTAATCAGATCCTCTGGGAATCTATGCCTTTGAGTGTGAGAGAAGGTTGGAGTGAGCAAGTCAGCCCAGAGAGTAAGTAGGTATCCATAAGTCCAAGTGAGAGGTATGAGTTGCTACATAATGTGTGGCTATCGCAAGTACCATTTTATAAGCAAAAAAAAAAAATCTAGCTTCAAATTACACCACTGTGAAAGATGAGTACTACAGCCCTTTATCAAAGGGAGAGCTCATCAAGTTGGAGACATGAAGACTCATCGTAGGTCTGGAAGAAATACTAAAGCCAGATGGTCTCTAGTCCCCTTCCCCCTTGTCTCCTGAATCTTTTGGCTATACTATATACTCCTGAATACATCCTGTTCTATATCTTGCCACTGGACCCAGATGTCTCTGGGGGGAAAAATGAGGCTGGTGACTCTGCACAGCCCCGCCTCACTCAAATCCAATTCACTCACATGTCATGGCATCACCTCCCTGATGTCATGGTCCTCTTCAAGAATGAAGGACAAACAACAACAAAAACAATAACAACACTTCAATAAACCTCACCTAAATACCTACTTTGTGTGTTGGACTCTACTTCCATGTTTTACCAGCACAGTAGAAATGCTTACTGCATAGACATCTATTTAGAGAACATTTAACGTTGGTGAACAGGAAGAATAGAATGATCATCTCACCAACCTCTGAAATGAACCATTTAAACTACAGGGTTGCAGTCTTCTCTCTTCTTAAGGAATAAAATAACTGCATTGTACTATGTGGAGGGGGAATACCCAACATGTATATAGATTAGAAGATATGGAAAACAATATAAACTACAACCTGTAGTCCAGAGTTCTCAAGCTTTGGGCTTGTACGGAACAGATCTAATCCGGGAGGTGGGGAGCAGGGGAGGGTCTCAAAAAACATCACTCTTTGACTCATTTAACCCTAACCTGGAGTCAACTCTGGTAAATCTCAGGATATAAAAAATATGTAGCTCATGTCTAAGTCACTACAATTATGAGTTAAAAAGTCCTCGAGTCCTTCTGTACTAGCATACAAGATGCCAATATGTATGATACATGACAACTTTTATTTCTTCACCTTCATAAAAAAATGCAAAAACAACAAAACATTTGGAAGTGAATTTGGCGGGGTGAACGATTTGTAGCAACTGCTTGAAGTTTGAAGCCACTCTGTGCAGTGACCAAGGTGGTGGAGAATAGAGTGTGCCCCTCATTTGGGGGATGTATTTGTGAATAGTTAACAAAAGGATGCTTACTTAGCCATGGTATGGGAGTATATTGAAACCCATGCCATCCCTTGCTGCATACGGTTCCTTGGTTGCCTACAACTCAATGTTATGCTGGGTCAAGGTCCCTGACACCTTACCAGACTGGAAACATCTGATATGAACTCTAGTTCCTGGTCCTCTGGTGGCTTACTCTCCTGATCTTCTGGAGCTCACAGCTATCTCTAATACTTCACCTAAGAATGGAACAGAATAGAAACAATGGGAACAGAAATAATGGCTAGACCATATGTTCTTGGTTTCCTGGTGACTAGGGTAAGGAAATAAAAGCTTAAGACCTCTTTCCTCACCTCGGAGCTTGTGGCATTTGATCTTTCTCACTAAAAGACAGTCATAAAGAGAGAGGTTAGTCTGGCCAGTTAGTGCCTTTCATATGCACATCCAGTTCCAGATCAGCAGTCAATCAAAAGAAACTTTTTCATCACACAGTGTACAGATGGGAAACAGTCATGGTATATGTGTGCATGCTTAGAAGTAGACAGCTAGGACCTCTAACATGTGTATCAGGAAGCAGGTTCACCCAACATCCACATGGCTAATGAATCAAGCAGGATAAAGTAAGCATATCCCTAAGGACTAGGCTTTCATTGACCAAGTCCCTTATGATATATATTATGTCATTTGATTTTCCCAACAATCTTGTAATGTAGGTAGTACAAATAGTATGCAAATTATATAAATTTTGCAAAAACTAAAGCTCAAAGAGATTGAGTAATTTACCCACAGTCACACTGATAGTCAGTTACAGAACCAAGAATTGGAATTGTCTTGGTCCAAATTTGACAGTCTTTCTAATACATTTAATGACAGATCATCTAATTGTAGTCTTCTTTAAGTCCAAGATATGAGACAGCTAGGTGGCACAGTAGATAGAATACTGGGCCTAGAGTCAGGAAAACCTGAGTTCAAATCAGACCTCAGACACTTACTAGATGTGTCACCCTGAGCAAGTCATTTAACCTTGTTGGCCTCAGTTTCCTTATCTGTAAATGAGCTGGAGAAGGAAATGACAAACCACTCCAGTATCTTTACAAAGAAAACCCTAAATGGGGTCCCAGAGTCAGACATGACTGAAATGACTGAAAAAACAACAATATTTGCATGAGATTTCTCTGTCTTAGAATTGTATTCAACTAATTGTTTATTTCCCATTCTCCAAATTCAAGATGTCTCAGAAATAGTTGAATCACTTGGTGCAAAAGATAGCATGGGGTTTCAGGATCAAGATGTCATGTCAGTAATTATTACTGATTACTCACTAACAATTGCATTTCCCCTGGCAAAGTTACTTGGGAAATGTTTACCGATGATATCATATCCAGGTGCCTGTCCAGACTACAGAAGGAAGGAAGAAGGTCTATATTCATTCATTCATTCATTCATGCATTCATTTATTCAACTATCCAGGCTCTATTCTTATAGGAGCTGGGGATACAGAGAGAGAAGCTAAATAATTCCTTTCTCCCAGGAGCTTCTATTCCATTGAGAGGAACAATGTATATAAAGAAATAAAAAAAAATCTATACAGAATAATCTAAGAGGCAGGGTATTACAGCTGAGGGGATCAAGACAGGCCTCATGTAGGAGGTAATACTCAAACTGAACCCTTAAGGAAGCTTGGTTTTTCAGAAGGTATAGGGAAGGAAGGGATATATGCAAGGTTAGGGGCATAGTCTGTACTTGTGAAGTTTGGATTCAGTCAAAGGGCCACACTTGAGGACCTAAAGAGCCACATGTGGCCTCGAAGCTTCTGGCTCCCCAAGACTCTGTACAAAAGCATGGAGGTGGGAGATAGAGTGCTGTGTACAGATAACAGCAAAAAGAAAGGGAAAGCGTGTGAGTATGAGAAATATAATCAGCCTCAAAAGGTATAGCCATGCCAGCTAACAATGCTGCAGAGTGTTACACATATTTAAATGGGTAGAAGGATGTGTTAAAAGCCCAGTCATCCTCAGTAAAGGGCTAAGGGGATATCAGAATCCACAAAAGAGAAGTACATACATACCACAGGAAGAGCAGATTGCAGGTCCCACAATCATCCAGTGCAGCGTGGGCTCTATCACTGCCACCTGCCAAGAGAGATGAGGTCCCAGCTCCCAACACTGTCCGGGACAGAATGTTCTTCACACAGAGACAAATGCAAGAATCAGAATGTCAGCACTTAAGGGTCTCTTCTTAAAGGACATCATTAGAAACCCTGAGTGAGAAAGCCCACGTAGCTGCTGTGATGTATAATATAGACGGTTATATATAGCCAGTCGGGAATGTGTTCAGTGAAGTAATCTGTCATTATTTAACTTGTATTAAGTGTCTGAAGCGTGTGCTGGGTCAATATAGGTATAGTGAATCAGAGAATGCTGGAGCTGGAAGAGTCTATAGGCTCACAGAATTCAAGCCTATTTAAGAGGCATTATTAAGTGCCTAGTGTGTAACATAATAGACTAGGAGCCAGATAGAAAGACAAAAATCAAACAGTCCCTTCCCTCAAGGAGATTACTTAGGGAAAGGAGGAGGAGGAGGAGGGTGGAGACAGCATGTACACAGATAAAATATATAAATAGATAAAAATAAGTACAAAGTGATTTGGGGTTGCTAAGAATTGGGAGTGTCAGGAATAGTCCAATCCCACCATTGGAAGTGTCCAACTCTTTGTTTTACAAATGAAAAAACTAATAACTACAGGGGAAAGGTAACTTATTTTGGGGCAAGTCATCTCACCTTTCTCAGCCTCAATTTCTAAAATGGGGATTATGATAGTACCCACCTCACAGGGCTCTTGTGATGATAAAATGAAATAACACTTGTAAATGCTCATTTTAGATAACTTTACAAACTTTAGGGTTTGTTTAAATGGTAATATAAATGCCAGCTCTTCCTCCTCCTCCTCTTCTTCTTCTTCTTCTTCTTTCTCCTCCTCCTCCTCTTCTTCCTCTCCCTCTTTTCCTTCTCCCTCTTCTTCAACTAGGTAATACAAGGATACACATGGTAAGTTTGGAGTCAGGAAGACATGAGTTCAAATCCAGCCTCAGATTCTGGGCAAATCACTTAACCTCAGTTTGCCTCAGTTTCCTCAACTATAATATGAGGATAATAATAGCACCTACTCCTCAGGGTTGTTGGGAGGATAAAATGGGGTCATATTTGTAAAGCACTTAGCATAGTGCCTGGCACATGGTAGGTGCTATTTAAATGCTTATTCCCTTCTCTTCTATTATTATATTATTGTTGATTCAAGATCATACAGAGTCAAGACTTGAACCCAGGTCTCCTGGTTCCTTGCTTTCAAGTGTCAAATTCATTTTCTTAGTTGATATTTTCAATTCAATTCAACAAATTTATTAAGTGCCTGCTATTTGATCAATTTGCTAAGCACTGAGGATACAAATAAGAAAGAGAAAAACAATCCTTGGCCTTATGGATCTTGCAATCTGATGGGAGAGGGAGGAAGCTTGAAGGTGGGGCCACCAATGGATACCCTCAATGGACACCAGTGGACATCACTGCTTCTCATCAATGGAGCCCAAACCAAGCATAGCTGCAGATGCAAAGTGAGGAGTGAGCCTTAAAGCTCAGATCCTCTCCTCTATAAAGGAAAGCTTTGGGAGGAATTGAGTGCTCCATCCTCTTATCAGAGAAAAGAGGTGACTGAGAGGGTTGGGAAGATATTGAATATCCAAAGCTTAGTTCCACAGGATGCTGAGGAGATAGCAGATGATCAGCTTATCCTGGGAGGGGCATCTTGTCCCAGGGAGTTCAAACAAAGCAGAGCTGCAGATGGAAAGTGGGTTTTTTTCCCTATCTACTTGCCATTTTGTCTTATTCGTCTTTCTCCCAGCTCACCAATGATCTACAGTATCACTCCTCCCCCCCCTTTATGCACCCACTTTACTCCCCCACACACTTCAATCAGAAGCTGCTCTCAGATCCATGGTTTATATTAAATGACTGATACCATCTTAAAGTATTAAACACACACACACACACACCAAGAGCATTAATATTTTAAAAGGTTCAAGGCTTTATTTAAAGTGTTAAAGTGATATTTCAACCTGACCCTAGGAGATAATTGTTGGCAGATAGAAAGTCTTCCCTGATATCACACTGTGCAGGGCAACAGTCTTAGGACAATCCTGAATGTGAGTCTTGATAGAAGTCGACAAGTTTAAGCTTCACTTGATCAAGAGAAAAGTGATATTCTGAAAAGTGGTCCTTTCACAGATCCCATGCTCCCCCCATTTCATCCCCACCTGCCATAAATACACTTCCCACTGGGCCAGCTTATAACTAGGCTATTTTGGGATTTATTCTTTAAAAACCTTGGAGAAGACAGGCTCCATTGTAGGTCTCCAACATTCTGCCTAATCTCACCTTTTCCAACAGATTAAAAACATAAAAATTATTTGTAAATTGTAGACAGGGACTATAGCAAATGATCTCCCCATTCTTTCATCACGCCCTGCTTTTATCCATCTGACCTTGAGTATTTAATTTTTCAGATGTGCTCTCAGGAATCCCAGCTAAGGGCGGAACCTCACCTGGGAACCTCTTTCTGAGGCTGGAACAGGGAGTGGGTCAATGGGAAAAGACCCAAGCAGTGAGTTCTTGGGGTCCACTCTTGCCTCAGAACTCAAAGAAAGTGCAAAAGGCTCCTCTACAACAGGGATTCCAAATGGAAACCTGCCAATGCAAGTATCACAGCCAGCTGAAAGAGCTGCTGTTTTTCTATCTCAGATTAGAGTTAGCAGAACAAGAATAGCAACAGCAGTCACATTCATTCCCCTGAAATTACAAGGGACATCAATCTCCAGACTTCAGACTGTAAGTTGACAACGTCAGGAAACTCTATCCTGGTCCCCTTCCCTGGAAAGGGAAAGTGTGCATCCAGCAAAGTTGGGAGCTCCCCAGTGAAAACAGATTCAGGTTGTTTTCAGTACTCCTAAACCTGTCACTCACTGGTGGTGTGACCCTGAATCAGTCATTAGCTCCTTGAGGTTTCTATTGTTCAGTCTATAATACGGAGCCAAGTGAAACCGTCACCTGTCTCTTAGCAGATGATTGTGAGGAGTTAAGAGGAAGCCAGTGGGAGGTGGAGGGAGCAGCTCAGAAATCCAGATGAGGGGGTGGACAGTTGCAGGAGGCAGCTCTGCTTGCAGAAGCAGAGGAGAAGGAGGACACTGGAACGATAATACAGAACAAGGAATAGGGTACCCCAGACAATAAACCAAGAGACTCTTTGGCCAAAAGGAAGAGCAGATTTGTTTAAAGAGCTGGCGATGGGAATGGGGTGAACTGAATGGGTTCATCAGCAATAATTAAACCTAATTCACAGGGCTCTAAAACCATAGAATTTGAAGAGACTTCTCTCCCCGAAAGCCTTCCATGGTTCCCTACTTCCTAGAGAGTAAGATCTTTAGCCCGGCATCTTTGATAATCCAGTGCCAGACTGTTGTTCTAACCTTATCTCCCACAACCCCTTTCTACCAGCTCCTTAGGAAAACATCGCTTCAAGCAGATTTCTCTACTTGACGCGTTCTCCCCCAGGCATGCTTGGCTCCTTTCCACCTCCAGACCTTCCCTCTAGTCATCTGCACACCTCCAACCTCTGACAAATAAAATGCCCTCCTTCTTCTTTCAGTTTATCTACATCTAAACAATCCTTTATAATCCACCTTCTTCTTGGATTGTGTTCTAACAGCGGCCCATAGTGATCTCTTCCTACTCTGAATTCCTCGAGTGTTTATTGTTCTCATCATTTATTCAATGCTTGTCATAAAAAACAAATGCTTTCAAAAGATTTGTATTGGAAGGGGAGGTGATTTCGTTTTGTTTTGTTAAGGTCTGTGATTTCATCAGTGGGGAGAACTCCCAATATGGAAACTCCTTTCACCAAGGCAGACAGGCAAATCTCTAACCTGTAGCTTTGGGGAATTACCTCGAATGTTGAGAAATAAAAGGATTTACTCTCAATCACACTACTAGTACATGTCAGAATCATGGCTTGATCTGTGTCTTTATGATTCCCAAGCCTACCTCTTATTGTTTGCTAATTGTGTATGTATGTGAAGTAATGAGACTTCTACAAGCCACACGTGAAAGTCAGTCTTAGTACTTTGTAGTCATGCCCGACAAATGGCTGACTTCCCTCATGTAGCTTGTCACAGCCTCAGTTGTCTGTGTCCTTTCACATGTTCCCCCTCTCTTTCCAGCTCTCCTTCATGAGTTGTCTTTCTCCCAGGGGAATGTGAGTTTCTTGAAAGCAGAGACTGCCTTACTTTCTGACATATGTATCCCCAGCATAGTTTATTTAGCATAGTGTATGGCATATTTGTTGTTCTATTGTTTTCAGTCATGTCTGACTGTTTATGACCCCATTTGGGGTTTTCTTGGCAAAGATACTTGAGTGGTTTGCCATTTCTTTCTTCAGCTCATTTTACAGAGGAAACTGAGGCAAGCAAGGTTAAATGATTTGTCCAGGGTCATATAGCTAGTAAGTGTCTGAGCCTGGATTTGAACTCAGGAAGATGACTCTAGGCTCAGCACTCTATCCACTGTGTCACCTAATTGCCCTGTCTGGCACATAATAAATGCTTAATAAATCTGTTGGTTTTTTTTTCATTCATTCATCCTAAATCAACCTGGAAGAGAAAAAAATAATGATGGGATGCAAGCTGGTACAGTGGGATGTATACTATCTCTGGAGCCAGAGTCTATCTACAAGAATCCTACCTCTGACGTTTATTATGTGTCACATTGCCCTTGACCTCCCTGGTCCTGGTCTCCTCATCTGTAAAATAAGAGGACTAGTCTAAGTGGTTTCTTCTAACTATAGCTCCATGATCCCATATGTAGCAGCTTCTACCAAGAGAAAAACAAAATGAGATCAGAGTAAACCAATGCATTCATCAAAGCAGTATGGAAGGGATTTATTTAGCAGCTATAAGAAACTCGGTATATTTTGACCACCTAAGAGCCAGGTTTTTTTTTTTTTTTTTTTTTGGTTACATCAGTGTTAGCTTGAATTCCCCTAAGGAAATCATGAGTTTAACAGTATGTGCTTTGGGTTCCCTAGGGAAGCTGAGAGTGTCAACAAGAAGATGGACAGCATCGGTTCTGATATGCCCAGACCTCCTGAAGATCTCTGGTGAGTCAACATTAATTGGAACACACTCCAACCTGTTCCGAGTCTTAGCAGAGTATTGCAAGTAGAGGTCTGGGACTCATTACCTGGATATCCTGATATTCCAAGGAAATGGCAGCCAATGGTAACAGGGAACATAGAAGAACCCTTGAACGTTCTCCCTTGAGTGGATCCAGAGAATCTTGACTAGTGATTCTCTGGTACCAGAGGGGTGGGTGGAGCATCCGAGGAAGAAATTTGGCTGGTGGGTTGATGTATTCTCTCCACATTGGTGAGATACGTGCTGGAGATGTCGCAGACAGAATTCCCTTCAAAACTCCCCAACTTTCTAAAGCAAGGGTTATTAACCTCTGATGAGGCCGATAGACCCCTTCTCAGAATAATATCTTTGAATACATAAAAAATTATAGAATTACAAATGAAACCAATTATATTGAAATACAGTTATCAGTAGTTTTGTTTTTTTTTTTTAATTCATGAATAACACCTAAGAATTCCTTTTGGAGCTTAGTCACAGAAGCTGAGATGAAAGACATTAGAAACAGACTGAAGAATTGTTAATCAACGACATTTTTACAGAACGTCATAGCCCATATTCCTTAACCATTACAATGATAGGGAAGATGGTATTAACAGAGAACTGTGGTTACTTATTGCTTTAGAATATAAGCTCCTTGAGGGGGAGAGACTGACTCTTCTATGTCTGTCTTTGTATCAATAGAGCCTAGCATAGTGTCTGCCCCATGCTTAATAAATACTCATTAATTGATTGTTCTTTGAAGTCTCAGAAAATGGAAAGGATATTAACACTTATAACCAGTGTATCTCTATCTGAATGAGGTCTACTACCTTTAGCTATGGCCCCAGCTCAGATGAGCTCAGACAGGAACAAATAATGACAGGATGTTTGAGTACACTGTCAAGAACTCCAGCAAAGGGACAGAGTTCTACTAAGATTTCTTGATGTCTAGGGAAAACATAAGAGTGTAGATGAGTGGAAAATTACCCCATGTCAATAAGATGAATGTTGAACAATCCAGTCTACACAGCAGCCTTAGAGAAGAGCTTAGATCCTGAAAAGATAATAATCACAATTATCTATTGCCCATAGGCAAGTTCTTTAGAGACCCCTATGATCAGGGGTATAAGAGTGTTGAAGAGTCTGCCAAGCAAGTTTTAAAAAGAGCTCAGCTATATCAGTTACTGTTGGACTGTTAGAGTTAGAATTGATGGTACCTATGGGAAAGGATCCAAACTGTGACTCATGAAGAAGAAATTACTTGTTGGTACCCTCTGCAGGGTCAAGGAAGTCAATTAAGACTGTCCCAACCCAAGGGGTACCTCTACCCAGATAGTGGAAGGGATGAAATCCAGAGAATCCTTCTTTCCTTACAATAACAATACTTTAGCTGGGCATGCCCCAAGGGAACAGAAACCACATATGGTTCCTGACAAAATAAACATTGGAAATCATAGGATTGAAATCAACACAATCAAAATTGAATTCAATATCTATCTCCCCAAAGCCCCCACTGTTCTGAATATCTCTATTTCTATCAAAGGCAATACTACTATTCCAATTACCCAAATTCCTAATTACATTGTCATTCTTAACTCCTCATTCTTGTTCACCCTACATATCCACTCATTTGCCAGATGTTATTTCCGCTTCCATAACATTTCTCTCATCTGTCCCTTCCTCCACTCACACAGTCAACACCCTAGTTCAGGCCCTCGTCACTTCTCCCCTAGATTATTGCAAGATCCTCCTAATTGGCCTCAAGTCTGCTCCCACTCCATCCAATCCACCCTCCACACAGCTGCCAAAGAGATTTTATTAAATCGCAAGTGTGACTATGCCATTTCCCTACTCAGCAAGCTCCAAAGGTTCACTATGACTTCTAAAATCAACTATAAACTAGTCTGGTATCTAAAGCCTGTCACAATTTAGCCCCACATTTCCAGCTTTACAAAATGCTTCCTCCATGCACACTAACACCCAGCCAATCTGGCCCTCTTAATGTTCCTCATTCATGACATATGACTTCTGCCCCTTTACTGTTCCTCACACTTGGAATGTTCTCTCTCTTTACTTCCATTTCTCAGAAACCCTCATTTCCTTCAAATCTCAGCCTAAGTACCACTTTCCACATGAAACCTTTCTGAAGGTATTTGCATTATCCTCTTTTCCACAACTATAATATAAAGTATTTCATGAAAACCTTTACTAAAATCTATGTAAGCAATATCTACAACATTCATCTTTCCTAATACTATGCAAAGGGCCTAATTAGAACTGGGATAAAGAAGTTGTTATTTTAATTTATTTTATTTTTAATTTATGGAATAAAACAAGCATTTCTATACCGCAGTATAATAAAAAGATGACTGCACATGAAACTGCAAAATCTACTATGTACAACTTGTTATTCCTTTTAAATACTCAACAAAGTTATCATATAAATTTCTTTTTTTCTCTTTTTTCTTCCCTCACCCTCCACCCCAGAGATGGTGACCACTAGACATTAATAGGTATATACACATATATATTCACACACATACATATATATATATATATAATACATACATATACACATATAGTTATTCTATACATACTTCTATTTAGCAGTTCTTTTTCTGGATACAGATAACATCTTTCTTCATATGTCCTTTACAGTTAATTTGTGTATTTATAATATTCAAAATGACTTATTCCCTCTAAAACAATATTGCTGTTACTATATACAATGTTCTCTTAGTTCTGCTCATTTCACTCTTCATTATTTTGCGCAAGTCTTTCCATGTTTTTCTAAGATTATTGAGTTCATCATTTCTTGTAGCACAATAGTATTCCATCACAATCATATACTACAACTTGTTCATCAGTTACCCCATTGACAGAGAGAAAAAGGTTCTTTCCAACAATTACAACATCTCTGGTTTCCGTGTAAATCAACGCAAAATGTGAGGCTTTTGGAGCTGGTAACTTTTGTCTTATTTCTCACCAGTAACCGAAATTTCTTACACTTCTTACGCTTTTCTCCAGTAAAGAATTTGCATTCCTATCTAATTACATGTAGCTCACATGTGTAGTTTATAGGTGCACATTATAAACATTTATCAATCATACTGTACTATAAACTTGACTAATTATACATTTGTGTGTGTGTATATATATATATAATATATATATATATATATATACACACAGGTAACATGGCATCTACATTAGAATTGCAAATGGCAAAGACAAGAACACAAAGAAACAAAAATACATACCACATAAAGCAATAATACAAAAAATAAAGATATACGTTAGTACTCCAGAACGAAAAAATTGAAATAATATGATAGGGTTATGGATTGAGAGCTAAAGGGGACCTTAGAGGGCATTAAGTCCAACCTTCCATTTTACAGATGAGACGACTGAGCCACAGAGAACCTAAGCAATTTAGTCAAGCTCACACACCCAGTAAATGTCTGAGAGAGGATGCAGATCCAGGTCTTCCTGACTCTAAGTCTAACTCTGTCCACTGAGCCTTACCATCTTTAAGGTCAGTGTTACATGAATTTTCTCCGGGACAAAATCTATCTATTTATATATCGTCTAGCTAGCTACCCACTACGCATCATCTATCTTCTCTATCTCACCTATCTATTTATCTATCTAGTCTCACTTTGTCCTTATATCCCCAGTGTCAAGCACATAGTAGGCACTTAATAAATTCTTGTTGATTAATCATAAATTTTACAGTCAGAGAGTCCTCACAGGCCATCAAGTCCAATCCCCTCAATTATAAATAAAGATCTGAGATCCAGAGAGGTTATACAAAGTGATTATGCAAAGACTCAACCCCAAGATCCCTGACATCAGACCCATCACACTTTGCATAGTACTATGCTGCCTCCTGTAGTGATAACCAACCTGAATTACCCTTGGGAACTCAAGGCTGGTGGGCCTTTCGGTAATAAAGATGGGAGTTGTCAGAAGGTAACTGTAGAATTGCCAGACCTGTTAGGCCAGTAAACAGGCTAACTTTTGATACTTCAAGAATAGTGGGGGAGGAGGTTAATGCATACTTTGTGGGTAACTACATGTGATGTTATATATTGTATATAACATGTTTGGTTGGCAGCATTTTTTTTGCTGTGTTATGCATATTTGCTATGTGTACTATTGCTATTTGTATATGTACTTTGCATTGCATATGACCTGTGTATCTATTACTGTATACCATCCTAATATGTAATGCTAGGTTTTATGTATTATAAGAGACCTATGTTTGATCCATCATGCATATCTTTATTTTATGGATACTGCTTTATGTGACACACATTCTATTTTTGCATGTTCTTATCCTTGCCACATGTAATTCTAATGTAGATAATATCTTACCTGTGTTTGTGTGGGTGATTAGCTATGTCTAGAGCATGTGATGATTGATGAATATTTACAACGTATACCTTTAAGCTGCACATGTATGCTAGGTGTAATGTGCCAGAAATGGAAATTTCTTACCCAGGGAGAGTATAAGGAGTATATCAAATTTGGTTATTGGCGGGAAATGGAGCAAAGTTCACCAGCTCCAGTAGCCTACCACTTGAACTGATTTAAGTGGAGACCAGAGGCATTAAGGCTGCTGGCAAGAATCTCTTTACCCCAGTTCTTCCTTTGCATAATTAAATGGAATCTCTGGGATGATTTGATGGATATGTAGGCTCTTGACTAAAGAATATCTTAGGAAATAAAAAGTAGTTTCAGAATATAACTCATACAAAAGTTTACACAGAGGGACATTGACAGTGGTCTACTGTAAATTAAATAGCTGGCAGACCTCACACCCTTTGGGGAAGAAGCCAAATTGCTTCTACTATCCAGCCTATGGCAATAGGCCACAAGAGGAAAATCAACAAGAGGAGAGAGTAGCTTGAAGGAGATATCCAGTAGAGGCAGGAGATGTCCAGTAGAAAATAACTTGGCAGAGAGAATAGAGAAGAGAGACCCCAGCTTGGTGGAGAAGGCAGAAAGCCTGATGACATTCCCAGAGGAGCTCGTCAGTGGCTCAGTAATCTTGAAAGCACAAGTTTCCCTGGCCAGGTATGTATTCTAGCCACTCCTCCCTATTTTTATGTCCTTTGACCATATGGCTTAGCCATGTATGCATCATTCATGCACATTATTTATCTACTTATTCTCCATGAGTACGATTCTCTGTTTTCTCAAGTTAAATAGGTTCCCTATTTGTACTCTTTTCCACAATGTAAAGTGGTAATTTGCAAGTCAGTGTATTTCTTTGGGTATTGCAAAGGAGAAATCTTTTTTGTCACTTATTTTGTTAGTCTGTTTAACTGGGTATCTATTGTTTTGAATGAATATGTCTGCTAATTGGCCCAGTAAAAGCACACACATCAATAGGGGCCTGTGAGCTGTGTTTTTAATGAGATAATGCTCCACAAAATGTCTCAAGCCTGGGGTTGTTTTCTCATATTCCACATGTTAAGATGGCTCCTAGGTTCTATTTTAGTAAAGGAAAGGATAGGGTCTGATGAACATTTGTGCTTATAAATGCATGATGGAAATTTAACTTTTCATTACAAAGGTTTTTTCCTTTAAAAACTCCATGACATTTACATGATCTGGTGCAAAGTGAAGCAAAAAAGAACCAGGAAAACAAGATATATGGTAATTTAAATGAAAAGAGCGACAAGAACAAAAGAAACTGAATGTTGTATAATTATAATGGTCAAAATTGGCCCTAAATAAAAAGAGGAAAAAACACATCTCTTTTCTTCTTTATAAGGGCAAGAGACTATAGGTATAGAATATTGCATATTCTAGCAGACTTGACTGAAGTATTGGTGAGCTCCACTACACTGCTTTCTTTCCCTCCCTTTTCTTTTCCTTTTACTTCTATGTAACAAGGGATGGCTAGCTAAGAGGGAGAGGAGGGAGGGATATAGTTAGAAATAAAGGTGATATAAAAGCAAAAAATATTACTTTAAAATTTTAATATAAAAAGAGGTTCCACTACATTATGCTTCCTCCAAAAAATAACAGGACTGTGTGGCTAATTATTTCACTTGTTAGTTTTATTTTACCAACTTGAATTTAAACTCCTAAGGGACAGATCCCCTATTATAGGGCAAGAGAGGGGGTGGATGAACTTCGCCTTCCAAATCAGTTGTTGTAGTTACAGAAGGCCCAGAATGTAATCACAAAGTATTAATGAGATGTTAAACTAACTGTAAAAGATGTGTCTGTTCCATGACCCTTATATGAGATGCAAATACCTCTCTGATTAAGTCAAGAAGGGAGTAATGTAATAGATTGAGAAACCAAATTAGTCACACCTCTAGGGGGCCTTAAATAGTTATCAGAGAAGCTCAAGAGAAGTTGTCCTGTGAGACCCCTGATTGGAATGGAGGTGGGAAAGAAGGGCTCTATCTCTGCCTCCTGCCTACTGACCATGTAGCTATGAAGGGAAGCTAATGTACCAGTAGGAGGCCCTGAATCCAGTGAGACACAGGACAAACACTCCATACAGACACAGATACAACAAAGATAGTCACCTGAAGTTGGAAACATCTCCAAGGAGTCTGAACCTTGGCAATAAAAAGTCAAGTTGTGGAGAGGAACAGACCCTGGGAACCCAGCATGAGAACTCTGTAAAAAAAAGATTTTTGAGTCTTGTAGTATTAGTTGTGACTTTCTTTTGCCGTACATGTATCCTACATGAATGTCCCACCACCACTGTTTTCTAAATGTAAACCCACTCTTCCTATGGACACCATCTTTATTCATTGGAGAACATTCTACAGCCTTGTGGAATGTTTTGTAACTACTGTTTTTGTAATTTCATCTTAATAAATGTCTTTGCTAAGAGCTAATCAACTCTACTGGTTAATTGTTAATGGAAAGCATACTGTTAGGGGTTCATGAGGTAACAACCAGTTAAAAGTGCAGACTCATAAGGCTATCCCTAGAATGTAAAAATGGCCACTCCTCTGGGGACCCAAGTCATGAATGTAAATGCAAATTGGTGTAATAGTCCGGAGGGGGCATGCCACAATAGCACATATCTAAACCTTTTCAAAGTCACTTTTAGAATTTGTCCCCTGAAGTTTTTTGAAAAGAGAAGCAGCTTTTATATGTAGAATGGGTGAGCTAGTCTTTAAGTCAGAGAGGATCAAAAGAGTGTCAAAGGATAATGTCAAAGACAAACAATGCTATTTGATTATGTTTACATTTTTGTTACTTATTGATTGTATTTTTCCATTTTTGTGGGAGGAGATCAATTCTAGGTACTGGGGGAGTGGTGGGAGAAAGGAATCTATTTGAGTTCTGGTAAGAGGGACAAAACAATCCTCATCAGTTTAATCTTACATGCTATATAAAGTGTGGCTTTTTTATATAAAATAATTCTATAAGAAGACCTTATTACTTGTGACCAGCTCTCAGTATTTGCTGTTAAGAATAGATATCAGTAGACTTGGATCTTCTCAGCAATCCAATGATCCAAGACAACTCCAAAAGATTCATGATGGAAAATGCTATTCACATTCAGAGAAAGAACAATGGAATCAATGCAGATTGAAACATACTATTTTCACTTTTTTTGTTTTTATTTTTTTCTTTCTCATGGTTTTTTCCTTTTGTTCTAATTCTTCTTTCACAACATGACTAATGCGGAAATATGTTTAACATGATTGTACATGTATAATCTATATCAGATTGCTTGCTATCTTGGGGAGGAGGGAGGAAAGGGAAGGAGAGAGAGAAAAATTTGGAACTCAAAATCTTACAAAAATGAATATTAAAAACTATCTTTATATGTAATTGCAAAAAATAAAATACTATTAAGTGAAAAAAAGAGTAGATATCAATGACTAATGCCATGCATGCAGAATGATGGCATTAGTATTGAGTATGTGGATACAGAACAAAGAACACAAAATATTAGAAGTCAGGAGGACATTAGAGACCAGCTGGTCTAATCTCATTTTACAGATGAACCCTGGGAAACTGAAGCTGAGAGGTTTTACAACTTTCAAGGTCACACAACAATTTCATTAGTTCGTGGTGGATTCTCCATAGCAGGCAAGGCAGGATTGTCACTTTGCAGATATTCAGCTTTGTCTAGAGAGCCAGGGATTCAGAATAGCGGGTATAATCATCGTGTTGGTATGTCCCATGACTCTTATTTTCAAGACTTGTTGAATAGGGTAAGCCAATACTTCTAAAGCCTATGAGACTACAATGTTGAATCCTCAATGCCATTTATAAAGAAGTGAGATAATACATGTTCTTTTTGAGATACTGTTCTATGAAATATAACTGAAGAACCAAAGATCACTAACAGGATTGGGGTGGAGGGGGTGGAAATCTTTGGTTGATTGACTGATTAAATTTTGAATAGGACATTTAGTCTGAAGGCTTTAATGTGCTAAGCATATAACTTAGAACCACTATATAAAAATATTTTAGTACTTAGCAACCGCTCGAATTGCTTGAGCCCTTTAAATGTCTTCAGTGATAAAATTCCCCATGAAATTATGAATAATGTACAAAAGCAACATAGGTGCACAGAAATGACACACAAAATGGTTATACTGTATTTGACACATACATTATGCCTATGTAATTGTACAGCCTAAGGAGAGAATCCAAGGAGGAAAGAGGTGAAACTTCAAAGAAAGCATAACTGTACCTAAGGCAAACTCTGCTAAGGGGAAAGCAACTAGATGGGGGGGTGGGGGGGGGGGGGGTGGGGTAGGGAGATAGATCATTGGACCTGAAGTCAGGAGGACTTGATTTCAAACTTGGCCTCTGACATTTATTAGCTATATGATCTTGGACAAGTCAATTAGCCCCTGTCTCAGCTTCCTCAACTATAAAATGAGGAGAATAGCACCTATCTCCCAGGGCTGTTGTAATAATCAAATCAAATAATATTCATAAAGCACTTAGCACAGTGCCTGGCATGAGTACTTATTTAATTAATGTTTTCTTCCTTCCTCTTTCTTCCTTCCTTCCTTGCTAACTTCCTTCTTTCCTTCTTTTTTCTTTCTTTCCTTCCTTCCTTTTCCCATTTTTGCCTTCCTTCCTAACTTCTTTCCTTCCTTTTTCCCTTTTTTTCCTTCTTTCTTTCCTTCCTTCCTTCCAGCAACAAGGAAGACAATCTTGATCAATCAGGCTAGGAGACAAAGCAGCACCCTTGTTCCCTCTTCTAGTAGTTAAGGGAAAATGAGGAAGGGGACACAGGAAAGGAAAAGCACAGTGACAAGAGACTAGTAGTGGCAGTTCAGGGTGGCTGCACAGCACTGCCAGACCACCATGAGGCAAGACACAGGACAGTGGTCACCATGGGAGGAACTACACCTCCCATAATCTGGCATCCTGAAGAAAAGCTCTGTTTGCCTCACATTGGTTATAGCTGTAACCTCAAACACCTCAGTTTAAGTAAAGGTAAGGTTTTATATAAATCAAGTCCAGGATCTTGACATCAGTGAGCTTCTGGTTGAAAAAAAAGCCATAAGGAAAGGGTTGGAAGGAAATCTCCCTAGAGACAATTTCTAGTACTTTTTCAGGGCTTTTCACCTATGGATTGTCATGATGTCAGCCTGCAGAAGAAAGGAAATTAAAGAGGGCTAAAAGAAAAAAAAACAAACTATAAATTGTCCAACATGTTCATTCCTGGTCAGTTTGGGAAACCGGGTCTTTGTTGAATGAAGAAGGTACTTATTATGTTCCACCTGTACTCCTGGTGCAAGCCTCGATGTCTGACCCAGTTTGGGGACCCAGAACTCTGTTGGCACATGGGGCTTGTTAATCTAGCTAAGTGTGTTAGCCATGTGTTAGACTCCTGCAGCTACTTCTTTTGCTGCATCAGACCCGTGCCTACATTTATCCTTTCCTACAAGGGGATTTAGCACAAATTTCCATTCTTGCTACTCTAGGTTAGTGACAGTTTCATTTTTGTCTTTGTGTCTCTAGTGGCTAGCCCAGTGCCTAGTACCTGGTAGATGTGTAATAAATAATTGTTGCATTCATTCAGTTACTTCGTTTGAAACCAGAATCCAGTAACTGTGAAAGTGACAAGGTTTATTTTCCCTTCCTTCCTTCCTCATGGTCCCAATCCTCTGCTTCATGCCAAGTCAACAAATGAGGTTGCTAATTGCCTGCATTCCAAATTCAACCTCAGATCAGTATTTACTTTGATTTGCACATCAATACCATTAAGGAAGACTCCTGGATGAAAATTTAGCTAATGAGTCTGCTTCTTAGGGAAGTTAGGAAAAACGAAGCTTAGCTATTTCAGGTAAAAGAAATTGCAGAGCTCTCTTAGTCATTAGTGACTCACGAGTACATACCAAAGAGATGCTACTCCATGGGCAGAAAGACATATTTCTTTTTTTTTTTTTTTTGTTGCCATTCCTCTCCCTACTCTCTTAATTTGGGCAATCCCGCGCGGGCCCCCCTCCCCGTCCCATTCTCCTCTCCTGTTTGACCTAGACCGGGGAAACTCAATTGAAGCAAAGCCAAAATATGGAAACCTACATATAAATACAAATTGAGGTTAAGTTAAATGTAGCTATAATTCACCTCACCAAAAGATTCACTGTAAGTTTCTTTTTTGTTTTGTTTTTTAATAACTTATTTATTTTTAGTTTTCAACATTCGCTTCTATAAGATTTTGAGTTCTAAATTTCCTCTCCCTCCCTCTCCTCCCCCCTCCCCAAGATGGCATGTAATCTGACACAGGCTCTACTTACACATTCATATTAAGCATATTTTCACATTAGTCATGATGTATAGAAGAATTAGAATTAATGGGAAGAACCACAAGAAAGAAGAAATAAAACAAAACAACAAAAGAAAAGGAGAGCAAATAGTATGTTTCCATCTGCATTAAGACTCCATGGTTCTTTTTCTGGATGCGCATAGCATTTTCCATCATGAATCTTTTGGAGTTGTCTTAGAGCCTTGCGTTGCTGAGAAGAACTAAATCTATCAAAGTTAGTCATCACACAATGTGGCTGTTACTGTGTACAGTGTTCTCCTGGTTGTGCTCATTTCACTCAGCATCAGTTCATATAAGTCTTTCCAGGTTTTTCTGAAGTCCACCTATTCATCATTTCTTATAGCACTATAGTATTCCATTACATTCATATACCACAACTTGTTTAGCCATTCCCCAATTGATGGGCATCCCCTCAATGTCCAATTCTTTGCCACCACAAAAAGAACTGCTATAAATATTTTTGCACATGTGGGTCCTTTTCCCATTTTTATGATCTCTTTTCGATACAGACCTAGAAATGGTATTGCTAGGTCAAAGGGTATGCAAAATTTGGAGCCCTTTGGACGTAGTTCCAAATTGCTCTCCAGAATGGCTGGATCAGTTCACAATTCCACCAACAATGCATTAGTGTTCCAATTTTCCCACATCTTCTCCAACATTTATGATTTTCCTGTTTTGTCATGGTAGCCAATCTGATAGGTGTGCTGTGGTAATATAGTTTATTTTAAATCCAAGAAATTATTCACTTTATAGAACCACTATAAATTTCCTTCAGATAGGTAGATCCTCTTCTTCTCCTCTCATTCTCTACTGAACCCTCTCCTATCTGATTTCCAATCTCATTCAACTAGGTTCAGACCCTCATATCCTCTAGTTTGGGGCTATTGCAATGACCTTCTGATTGGTCTCCATGCCTCCAGTCTCTCCCCGCTCCAACCTATCCTCAACACAACTACCAAAGGAATTTTCCTGAAGTGTAGGTCTGACTATGTTGACTCCCTACTCACTAATCTCCAGTGGTTCACTGTAACCTCCAGGATCAAATGTAAACTCTTTTGTTTGGCATTTAAAGAACCTGATACCTTCCTTACTACCTTTCCCATCTTCTTACATATGACTACCCACCATGCACTCTTACCATCTTGCCATACTGGCATATTCATTCTTCATGGATGATATTATACTGGCTCACTGTGACCTGTAGGTTACATCTTCCATATCTATGCCTTTGCCCTGACTGTTCCCACACCTAGAATGTTCTCTTTTATCTCTATTTCCTAAAATCTCTGGTTTCCTTCATGACTCAGCTTAAGTACTCCCTCTGACCAGAGACCTTCCCTGGTCTCCACACCTGCTAGTACCTTCCCTTCTTTTTTCACTATGGGGGGAGTGGCAATCAAAGTTAAGTGACTTGCCCAGATCACACAGCCATTAAGTATCTGAGGCCAGATTTGAACTCAAGTCCTCCTGACTCCAGAGCTGGTGCTCTACCCAATGTGCCACCTAGTTAGTGCCTTCCCTTCTAAAAAGACTTTTCATCTACTTGATGTGTATCTTTTATGTACCTATTTATATACAAGTGATTTCCCCCATTACAATGTGAGCTTTTCTTTTTCTCTCCAACCATTTAGCCCGACATATATTAAGTGCTTACTTAATAAATATTTGTTGTATTGATTGATTGATTGATTGATATCAAGATCCTTTGATATATTTAAAATGTTTTTACATTTAGAAAAAAAATAAGATTAACTCAACTTTTCAGGATGGTACCAATTCTATAATATGACATACACCTACATAATCAGATTTCCCACATCTACCACTCAGCCTGGTTCTATCCTAGAAATGTTTTCAGAATATTTCTCATTAAGCTCAGTACTAGAAGGGAGGGAAGCGGCAACAGGATTAACTCCATTTCCTTCTTCCTCTAAACCAATGGATTGAATTTGGCCAAGGACACTGCGGAGGACAGAGACAACACCTGGAAAGTCATGGTATACAAAATGACAAAAGCTTCCATGCCAGTATTCTACTCCTCAAACATTCTGATTGGAACCCTGGAAAAAGTTAATTTCACTAGCTCCTCCATTGACTAAATTCTGCCTAGTCAGTATTTCCTCTCACCAACTGATGATATGCCCTTTCTTCCAACTTTCAACCTCACATTTCTTCAATTCTTAAGTAAGGATGGGTATCAACTGCTCAACTGCACCCCACTTAGACCCACCACCTTTATCTGATGAGAACATTTTTGATTGAACCAAAGGTGTCAATTCAGTGTGAACAATGTCTGGGACATCTGTTCATCAATCAATGCCATTTAGGCTAAGTGCACAGTAAATCTGTTAAAGTTGATAGAAAGGCTTGGTCATAAACCTTCTGGACTTTATAAATCCAGCATGCTCATTGGGAACGGGAAACACAAGCATCTGTCAGCTTAGTGGAGGAATGCTCCAGCAAAGCCCCTGAGAAGAAATCGCTTGGGTTGGGGAGTGGAGAGAAAAACACCAGTTTTGGCGCTAGCCTCTGCCCCACCCTGCCCTTGACTAAAGGAGGAGGGCCTTGTGAACATCAGAGGATAGAAGATTTGGACTTAACTAGACATCCTAGAAACATAACTAGGACATCGGTAGCTGGCGGCAGCATCTGCACTGGGAGCTGAGAACAAATGCGACACTCTGAGGGAAGCAGCTTCAAGACTCTCCAAGGATCCCAATGAGAAGCTACAACATACTTAGGGTGAACTGCATGAATGCCTCCACAAAAGGGAAAAAAGAACCTCTCATAACCAGAAGCTGTGAGACACTCCTTGGCCACAGAGCTCAGAGCCCACTTTCCTTTAGACTCTCTATGTACTGGGGAAATTATATCACAGACTTTTGGGAAAATATTTTATACCAAGTGTTCTTACTATATCACTTCAGTAAATTTACCTTTCTAAAATCTAATTAAGTCTAGCTGACCAGTTGGGAGAAAGCACGTTGGTGGGATCGCATGAGAAGTAATATTGCAAAAGATACCTCCTAACCCCTCAGGGCTACCACTGGAACCAGGGGAGAAAACCCAACCCAACACTGTGAATAGGTGATGGGATATTTGCCCCAGAGCATGTGCTACACATGTCACCCACTATAACCATTCTAGGCCAAGCCACTTTCCCCTATTATTTGATGCTATAACTGTATGTATGTCCACCTCTGGCCAGCTTCTCCTTCAGCACACTCTACCCTTATCTTTGCCTCTTCTATCTCCTTTCATGGCACCTTTTAGAAAGCCCTTTCAATTAGGAACAAAAAATCCCTACTACGTCCTCAAATTTTTATTAAGCCCTTCTTCTACCTCCTCGTATTAATTAAAATTTAGCTTTCCCTCAAGGAAACCACATCCACAACAATAGACCTCCAATGGAGGATTAGCCTTCTCCCCCTATTCCAGCTCACTGGACCAAGTGGAGGGGACAATGTCTCCCTGTAGCCCCTTGAGAACATTACTGAGAGGCAGTGTGGTACAGTGGATAGAGCACTGGACTTGGAGTCAAGAAGACCTGCCTTTCCCCCTCTCCCTCTACTGCTTAGAAATTATAAGATCATGGTATTAAATATGGAAAGAATCTTAGAAACCACTCAGTCCAACCTCCTCATTTTACAAATTTGGAAACTGAAGTCCAGAAAGATTATGCCTTGCCCAAGATTATACAGTTAGTAAGCAACAGAAGTAGGATTGTAACTCACGTCCTCTGATTACAAATCCCATAGCAATTGATTCAAAGTCTTCCACTCTACTCATGCCTCTAAATTTATCCCCAGCCTCTCTCACTCAAAAGAATTTTCCACCTCTTATTTTCTAGAGACCTACACCATCCAATCTTAAACTCCTCTTTGTCTTAATTCAGAATTCCCTGTGTTCACTGATCCTTTTCATTTTCTCTGTAGCCACGCAAAAAGAAACTGGTTTCCCTCTGGCCAAAGCTAAACCTGCAGTCTTTATGCCAAATCTCACCTCCTGCAGGACCTTGTTCCATCTTGCATTTTCTTGTTTTCTCTTTCTCTTGCATTTTCAGCTGCTTCTTCTCTACTGGTTCATTCGCTCCTACCTACAAACCTGCTCAGGTCACTTCTATTTTTTGAAAGCTTTTTTTGTACCTATTTTTCCTTTAAATGACTGTCTCAAACTCTCTTCCCTTTCAATGCCATACTGAAAAAGTATTAAATGCTATAATTACTTTCCTGTCTTCACCTACCCACTACACAACTCCTTACAACATATTATAGTCTCTATCCCTATAGCATTCCTGAAACTATTCTCTCAAAAGTCACCTGTGACCTCAAATCCAATGGCCTTTTCTCTCTTTGACATGTATGTAGTATTGGACTATCTTCTTCTCTTGATTCTCTTTGGTTTCTGTGACATTCTATTTTTCTGGCTCTACTTCTTGAAAGTATCCAATAGTACAGTGATAAATCAAGTATTGAATTTGGAGCCAAGAGACCATGATTCATATTCTGGTTCTTTGTATCACCACCTAGGAGAAGCACGGAAGGAGTACTGGGTCAGGAAGTTAGGAAGACTGGAGTTCAAATTTAGCTTCAGAGAGCTGTGAGTTGTATGACCCTAGAAAAAGTCACTTAACCTCTGTCTACCTTAGTTTCCCCAATGATAAAATGGAGATAATAATAGCATGTATATCCCAGGGTTATTATGAAGATCAAATGAAATAATACAGTGCCTGGCACATAGTAGGCACTTAATAAATGCTTGGTTTCCTTCCTGCCTGTATGATTGTGATAAATCACTTTAACTTCTCAGATCTTCTAGCTATAAAATGGGTTTAATATTTGTGCTACCAATGTCATGGGATTGTTTATAAGGAAAGCATTCCATAAACTTTAATGCACTCTATAAATGTGGGCTATTATTACCTCTCTGACTGCTCCTTTGTCCTATTTGGTGTCTATTCCTCTTCTTCCTTCTTCTCCTTTGTCTTCAGCCCTCTCCTCTTCTTTCTCTATACTTGCCCCTTTGATGTTCTCTACCGCTCTCATAATTTCAGCTAATAGTTCCATGTGGATGATTTCCAGTTTTCTATCTCCAGCCTTGATCTGTCTCCTGAGCTCCAGGCCTTCATTTCTGATTGCCTACTAAATATCTCCACCTGGATGTCTCACTGTACCTCACCCTCTATAGACAACTCATATTTCCTACAAAACCTGCTCTTTCTTTTAATTTCACTTAGTACCCTACCTACAAGATGTTTAGGACATCAGTTACTAAACTAGTGAACTTCATTTTCAGAGTCTTGGTAAGTCCTTTGTGAAGGATAGCCCAAATCAAAATAGAATTCTTAAAAAAAGCGGGGGGGTACTTTGAGTAGTATGTTTGGAATTGAAAGATGACATTCTGAGTAGGCTCATGGAATGGTTCTCTCATCCTCTTTCTCCTTTTCCATTACACTTAAAAAGACCTGTCGTGGAGTATACTAGGAAATGCCATCTCATCTTCAGAAACATCTGGAGTCCAAATTCTGGAGCAGTTGACCTTAAAAGGCAGAATAACTTTCTAGAAGTTTTTCCTGGAAGGGTAGTTTTCTGGCTCTGGGATTAAGGAAAGGAAATGACAATTGATCATGACCACTGACATAGAATGTGATGGAGAAGACTACAAAGACAGTCATATCCCCTCCTCTCTTTTTCATAACTGTACTTGAGACGTTTTTTGGAACCACAGGCCTGCAGGCTCTATAAAGCACTGAAAATTTGTAGCATAGAGCTCCAAGGCTTCTGAGCATGAATTGCAAGTGTCAGGATTCAGGGAAGGCACAGTCCAATTTCATCAGTGTTGAATGTTGATAGGTGAATGGATTTTTAGAACTTCTGATTTAGTACTAAAATTCTATAACCACAAGAGCTATATTTATAGATGAGCAGTTTGTTTTTTCTAACTGAAATTTTTCCCCAGTGCACTCAGTGTATATTTGAGCCCTGTGTGTTCAACAAATACAAAATTTCAAGAAGTAATCTTCGGGCAGCTAGGTGGCGTGGTGGCTGGAGTCAGGAGAACCTGAGTTCAAATCTGGCCTCAGACACTTGACACTTATTAGCTGTGTGACCCTGGGCAAGTCACTTAACCCCAACTGCCTAAGCAAAAGAAGAAGAAGAAGAAGGAGGAGGAGGAGGAGGAGGAGGAGGAGGAGGAGGAGAAGGAGAAGAAGAAGAAGAAGAAGAAGAAGAAGGAGAAGGAGAAGGAGAAGAAGAAGGAGAAGGAGAAGGAGAAGGAGGAGGAGGAGAAGAAGAAGGAGAAGGAGAAGGAGAAGGAGAAGGAGAAGGAGGAGGAGGAGGAGGAGGAGGAGGAGAAGAAGGAGAAGAAGAAGGAGAAGAAGGAGAAGGAGAAGGAGAAGGAGAAGGAGAAGGAGAAGGAGAAGGAGAAGGAGAAGGAGAAGGAGAAGGAGA
>NW_020954567.1:21660658-21780040 GCF_900497805.2 Vombatus ursinus
GAAGAAATCTCAGTGCAAGCTTCATAGGGACAAAGACAATATGACACTCCAGAGCACCTCTCCATCTTTGTCCCAGTGGTCTTCTCATGCTGGCAACACCTCCACATTTAAGTGTTCTTCCTGTAGTTGGTGAGCTTTTCTCCAAAGTATCTGCAACAGCCATCATGTTCTTTGCAACCCTGATCCAGCCCACGACTCCCTAAACCAACTTTCTACCTTCTCCCACCTTCCCAGCCCCACTTTCAGCTTCCTTTTCTGTATTGTCTTTCCCCTACTAGAATGTAAACTCCCTGAGTCCAGGTTTGTATTTGCCTTGCCAGTGCTTAGTACAGTGACTGACACATAATGATGACTTAATAAATGCCTCATTTACCTACCTACTTACCTATGTAGCTATTATCTAGCTAGCTGGCTATGATTTGAACTATGGACAACACTATATACATGCATGACCTGAACAATTAGTTGATGAACGTATCTGATAGATTATTTTTTAAATATAAGAATCAGCCAAATCTGAAGGTACAACACCACCACAGATGGTTCTCAGATTGAAAACCCCCAGAAGAACTCTGCTACAGGCAAGGCATGTAATAAAAATCTATTGACTGAGTACCTACATTTTGTTAGTTTTAATCATAAGTATTAAACATTGAAATGATACAATAGCTGTCATTCACGAACCTTTTCTTTATACCAGAGAAAGCCTGAATGTGTACCTTAAGAAGAAAATTAAGGAAGTAAGGCAATAAAATGTGAAATATGGGTGAAAATGTAAGCTCTTTCAGGGTAGGGAATAAGCATTTACGTGCCAGGCACTGATAAGCATTTTACAAATGTTATCTAATTGATCTACATAACGTTCCTGGAAAGTAAGAGCTATTATCATCCCCATTTTACAGTTGAAGAAACTGAGACAGATAAAGATTAAGTGACTTACCCAGGATCACAGAGCTCTTAAACATCTGAGGCCTGATTTGAACCCATCTTCCTGACTTCAGGCCCAGATCTCTATCCATTGGACCACCCAGATGCTGTTTCATTTTCATTTCCTCATACCTAGTGCCCAGCACAATGCCTGTCACATAGTAGGCACTTTATAAAGATTTGTAGAGTTGACTAATGAAAGGCAGGGGAAAAGCTTTACTAAATCTGAAATTCACTAAAATCAAGCAAAAATTTGACTTTGGCTTAAAACCTTCAGAGACTGGAGCTGAAAAGGAACTTGAGATATCTCATGAAAGCTCTGTATTTTCTAGATGAAGATTTAAAGGCATATTTTACAACTCAGGGTCATCAAGGCAAAAGCGATTGTCCCCAGGTCATATAGCCGACATCCATGGCTGAACTGGTCAGTCCCTGGACTCAGACTTCCTATCTCCATATCCACTGTTCTACACTTCCTCCCTTTGCAAACTCTTTCCTGGAAGGGTTACAGTAATTTAATTATGTCAAGGACCAAGCACGTAGATGTCATACTGCCTGTCCCTAAAAGATGGAAATGATTCTGAGAATCATTCCTCTTTTGTACCGTCAAGCCCGTGTTCCTTTTCTTAGTTTATTCATCTAGTCTTCCTGTTGCAAAGACCCAAGGGGGCAATACAGGCCACATACCCATGTTTTCCAAGTATAGGTGTTTGTCTGAAAAAGAACTGAGCCAGGCTGAAGGTGGTTCCCAATGAACACTGCTGCCTTTAAGTAATTAATGGCCAAGAGGCTGATCTCAATCAATTAATCCTCTTGGGAGCATTATAATAGCCGAGGAAGTGCAGCAAGAAGATGTGAGCTGTATCTTTTCACTGTATCAACCCAGCCTAATTGTCTGCAGGAACCACAGGCCAGCAAAAATAACTAGAATGCAGCCTCCTCCACCTGGGTGTAATACATCCAACAATAATGTACACCCACTTCTGGCAGTGGGCTATGGGATGATTTGCTGTGTGTGCTGCAATCAATCAATCTCTTCCACTTCTCAGTCCCTGAAGTAAACCTCAATGAATTGGGATAACCTGCCTTGCAAAAGAAGTTGGCAGTCTTGCGTGGATTTGCTGCTGCTAATCAGCATTGCCATCTGCTGGGCTTCTGTAACATCCTGCAAGGGAGGCCTCCCAGAGAGTATTCTCAGGGTTATTTCTCAGGGTTACAGCCTCATACTCTCCCCAGCCCTGTTGCCAAGCCTCAGGGATTCCCTGCAGGTCCTAGTGCTTCATGCATATTACAGTACAGAGTGTCATGAAGATGCTTCTGCCTACTATTTCAAAGTTACTTGCAGTGGATTTGGTGGCCCAGGGTATATTTCAATATGTTTTTTTCTTTCACAAGATTCTTACACAATCCCATTTTTCTTCTTGGGAGGAAGAAGGAACTTATCCTTTATCTAGACTTTTTACCCATTGGCCACAGGGGATAGTCACCTCTGTCATAAGGAATGACAGATTACCAGGCTGAATATGCAATATATTAGAGTTGATTTGAGGGAGAAAAGGAAGGGATGACCAAAAAATCACTTTCTACTTATTTGGCAAATCAAAACAGGAACACTATAGCTGAAAGCCCTCCAGGAAAAGCAGAAGAGTACATTTTTTTTTTCCTGACCAAAAATACAATTTAGATTTAGAGCATGATGAGCAGGGAGCTATCTGATGGTTTTATTTCTCATTAGCTTTCTCCAGGACTCCAAGGTTTGTGCCAAGAAACTTAATTAGACTTGGGGAGGGGCAAAGCAACCTGTCAAAAGAGTCTGTGACAGGTACTGAGGAGAGTGGCAACCAGTCATCACAGGTGATAAGATTTGGTAAAAGATTTGGGGAAAGATGGGATTCTCGAAATTCATTATGAATTGTGTATTCCAACTCCTTTTTAAAGGTGAGGAAACTGGGTCCTATAGAGGTGAACAGATTGTCCAAGATCACATCGTTGGTGGATGACAGAGGCAGGATTCAAGCCAAGAGTACACTCCTAGATCACATATCTAGTACTGGAAGAGATTTATAGGGAAGCCAATACATACCACCACCCATTTTACAGATGAGAAAACTGAGGAGCAGGGAAGTTAAATGCCTGCCCAAAGTCCCACAGAAAGTAGCTAGCAGAGAAAGGATTTGATTCTGGGCCCTCTTGTGGTCTCTTCCTTCTGATTTTTAATATAATACTCCTTGTGCTTTATCACACACAGCTGCCCCTAGAAACCTGGAAAATAAGTACTGGAGGCAGATCTTGAGTAACAAAACTATAGAATGGGGTACTTAGCCTGAGAGCCCATGAATTGGTATATTTTTTTATTTTGATAATTATTTTAACATAATTAGGGTTTTTGTAATCCTGTGTATTGTATTTGATGAATTTTAAAAATAGAATTCTGAGAGAGGTTCATAGGCTTCACCAGACTGCCAAAGTGGTCCATGACACAAAAAGTTTAAGGACCTCTGTTATAGACTTTATGATGTGTCCTTCAAAGAAGGCTTATAGACCATAATAGTAAGACTCCCCTCCCTCCATTTGTAACCAGTTAGAAGCTTCTTGAGGGAAGCACTAGTCATAAGGTTTATAAATTCATAGTCAGTGATCAAAAAGACTTTTATGGATTATCTGGAACAGACTTTCGCCTTCAGGAGGGTGGCTATCTCCACCAGTCCCACAAGGGAATGCAAACTCCTTGAAGGCAGAAATGGTTTCTTTTCCTCTTTGTTTTCCTAGAGCAAGGCCCTACACATAGAACCATTGAAAGCTAGAAGGGACCCCCTCCTCTTCCAGATAAAAAAAACTGAGGCTCGGTTAGATTAGATCACTTGTCCAAGGTCACAGAGACAGGAAATTCCAGGGTCAGAATTTTAACTCAGGTCCTCTGGCTCCAAATCAAACACTCTCTCTGCTATAAAAAACAGAAAATGTTTAATAATTTTTAGCAGAGTTGAATTCAAGATATAAAGTTATTTATTGTTTATTGCCTTTGAAATAACCAGAGATTGGAATCCCTCAATATTCACCTCTTCCCTTTGACCCCAATCTCAATTTAACAGACACTTATTAAATCCCTACTGTGTACAAGGCACTCTTCTAGGCACTGGGCATACAGACAAAACCAAAAATTAGCCCTTGTCCTCAAGGAGATTATAGTCACTTTGGATATGACCATTGCCTAACATTTTAGTCAAAGGAAATGCCTTACAAGACAGAATCAAAACTTCACTGAAATCAATCACTTGACATCTATGACTTCCCCCTTGCCTACCCAGCCTGTCACACTGTCAAAAAAAAAGCACAGTTCCATTACTGTGGCATCATGTGCTCTGCACAAAATCAGGTTGTGTATATTGCATGTTCTTATAAATCATTGTCCTAGTTTCTTTCCAGATATTTATGCAATGCTGGCCATACTGTGACTACTAGAGGCATCTTTTTTTTCTCTAGTTTTCAAAAGATCATAACCACATTTGTCTTTTGTGACTGAACAAGACATTTTCCTAGGATTCAGTTCTGTGAATCTTAGTTCCCAAAAGGTTAAAAGTTAGAAGCGATTATAATGGGATGCAAGAGAAACAATTCTGGGTTTAGAGTCAGAAGATCTGGGATTTAAATCCAGGGTCTTCCCATGTAACCTTGATTAAATCATTTTACCTTTCTCGTCCTCAGTTTCCTTATCTACAAAATTAAGGGATTGGGCTATCTGACATCCAAAGTCCCTCCTCCTTATCAATCTATGAGCCTAGAGTTATCTTTTCCACATCATAGGGGTTAGAGGTACAGTGCCCCAGCAATCTGGAAAATCTATGTAAAATATTTTGGCTCTCCCTTTGTACCAGAGAAGAAGTCTGAATTATTATGGTATTAAAGATAAATACAAGGTGATATATATGTGTTATGCATTTTTGAGTTTCTAAACTTTTTCTCTGTTGTCTGTTGGCCTTCACAATTTGTCTGTGGCTTCCACAAAACTCCCCAAAACTCCCCATTCAATTTCTTGAATTGACCCATGATATATTGAAACCATATCGAAGAAAGTCATGGTGTGGAAGGGATAACCATATTTCATTGACGGCATTGAGGGTGAGAGACAGTATGGAAATAATGGGTAGAGTTTTTGACTTGGAGTCAAGAAGGCTTAAGTTTGAATCCTGCTTCACATACTATATGTCATCAGACAGCAATGTGGCACTGGAGAAATCATCTAGCATCTCTCAGGCTCAGTTTCTTCATATAGATAATGGGACATTAATGCCTAGAGTAATACCCCACAAGATAATGTGGTAATATATGTGAAGCATTTGGCAGACCTTTAAGGTCTATTTAATCACCGATTATGATAATGACCACGGGCAGGATGAGGAGGACGATGAGAATAGTGATAATGATGATGATGATGATGATGATGATGATGATGATGATGATGTTAAGGACTGGGGAGCACAAGGTATATATACAGAGGATGGAAATATCCCTAAGGTGTAAAAAATCAAAGCAATTAACCCTGGAACTCCAGGCTTAAAGACCTTTAAGGTACTGGGAAGGTGAAAGCAGTGGTTGGGAAGAAAGACATAGCAGTGTCCCAGGAGTACTTAAATTTTTTTTAAATGCTTGGTGTATATGATCAGCACATACTTAACTGTTGCCTACCTCCCCTCATGAAGGACAATTCAGGTTTGTTGTCAAGTGACTGGGGCTAGCTGCCTCTTCTCATTTACATACACCTCTCATTCTTCATGTTGTGTTTTGGTAACATCTCTTCTTTTCTTCTCTAAAGTTACCTTTCACCTAATCTGTATTTTGCATATACTTTGTTTTTTTTGTGTTTTCTCCCCCATTAGAATGTAATGTTGAGACTAGGATCTGTTTTGTGGTTCTTTGCATCCCCAGCACTTAGTCCAGTGCTGGCACATAGTTTGTTTGTTAAGTGAGTCTATTGTCCTCCCAAACTGCCTTTGATGTTCATTTAAATCAGATTTCATCTCTCTAAAAAAAACCTAGGACCTATAGTCCTTTAGGGATCACTATTACTTGCATATCTTTTACTTCCAAGAAAGGGAATGGTCTCCCATTCAGACTATATAAAAATTATTAATGTATCATAAATTAAAATATTAATAAAATGATTAATATTTAATATTACAATTATTAAAATGAATAGAAATCATTTTATGTGGTGGAACTACATCTACCATTATTGATGTCTTGCTCTTCAGGCAAAGCTGAAGGTGAGCAAAATGTTGGTCCTTCAACTAAACACATTTAAAGTTAGACCTCAACTCTATCATGAGCCAGCAGTGTGCATGTGAATAAGTCACTAAATTTCGCTGAGTATCAGTTTCCTCATCTGTCAATTACATGGTTCTGACCACATATTTAATTGGTAGGGTGTCCTAATTGACAAAAGAACTCAATATAACTAGATTGGATATTACCTTAGTCTTCATGGATCGCCTTATTTGCTCACTTGTTCCACAAGCACCATTTATTAAGAACTATGTATACATATTAATTCTTGTAATAGCCCACATTGAGGAGGAATTCCTCATCCAAAGATAGTTTCTAAGGATGTCCCATTTGCATATGGATATTGTGTTCATTGCATTGAGTCAAGTCAAATTAACAACCATTTGTAAAGCACTTACTATGTGTCAGACACTGTGAATAAGCATTGAGGATATTTAAAAAAAAAATGCAAAGATAGCCTTTGCCCTCAAGGAGCTCACAATCCATTGGGGATGAAACTATGCAAACAACTATGTGCAAACAAGATGTATATACAAGATAAATTGGAGATAATTTCAGAAGGAAAATATAAACATTAAGACAAATTGGGAGGTGGGAATTTAACTGAGACATGACAGAAGTCAGGAGGCAGAGACAAGGAAGGAGGAAATTTTTAGGCATGGGGAACAGGCAATGAAAATTCGTGGAGTTGGGAGATGAAAAGAACAAGGAGGCCCTGGGTTGCCAGCAAAGGAGAACAAGGTATAAGAAGAATAGAAGGGAAGGGGTCAGCTTAGAAAAAACTTTAAAAGACACACTGAACTCTGGGTCATCATAGAGCCATGTCAATGAGATTTATAAATACTCAAAAGAAATCACCCTGGAAAAACTGAGTAAATGAAGAATACATATTGATCAAGCTCCAGCAATAGCCATAAGCATCTCATTGCCCAAACACAAAAGACAGATGTTGAATAGGAAGAGGAGAACAGACTGAATATCATCTGAGAAACTGAGAAGTATTTTCAATGATCCTATCATTTTTGTAACTATAAAAACCAAGTGTGTATACAAATACATATATGTATATATGTATGGATATATGGATATGCATATATGGATATATGCACACACATATGCATATATATATATATATCCCAATATTGTTCCTGTCCCTGTGATGCCATATGACTATAAATGATGGAATACTGGGATCTCAGAAGATTCACAATTGTAGGTGATCCGAAGAGAAAAGGAAAAAAGATAGTGTGGGTGTGGTTTTAACTTGGTTGTAGCATACTGCCAGTTATGACTTGGGTGCAAGAAGTGGCACAGAAGAGATCCTCAAGGACATATGACCAGAAAAGGTAAATTTCAGGCAAATGTAGCAAGTTAGAACAAAAAGGAGAGCCCGTTTCTTTCACTGATATCCAAGAAATATTAAAAGAACCAGAGGGAGATGTCTAGCAAATCAAAAGCCTTTTCTCTATGACTTATGGAAAGATATGGACAAGAAATGCAAATTATGAGAAGACTTAATGAGTTGCTATCTGAATTGGTGAAGAGATCTCTTGCATCGATAAGATACTAGATTCATTAAAGAGTCCTTGAAGTTGAAGTGTATAGAAAGCACTATGCTAAATCTGGAGAGACACAAAAACAGCCAAAGCACCTTAATTTTCTAATGTAGGAGGAGTGAGGGAGCACAACATATATACAAATATGCAATAATAGCTTTATAAAAAGTATAATGCAGAATAAAGACATAACATAGAAAGTGCTATGTGAAAGCTAAGGAGAAAATCTAGAAAGACAATAAAGTCTTTAGCTGGCCAGAATATCAGGCAAAAGGTTTTGTGGTTGTTGCTGCTGACAGATATGTATAATAAAGTCAGGAAAATGGACCAGTATGGAAGAGGACAATTGCTTTTGTTCTTGTTCATTTTCATTTGCTTACCAGTAAGAAAAGATTTGAGAGTAGTGTGGGCACATAACACCAGCCTCCATATAGCCACCATGGAATGGATTGGGTGGGAAGGAGAATATAGCAGCAGAGTCCAAAAAATAGGTCTGAGGAAACTCAAAATGAATGAAAACAAGAGTTACGAGGAATTTCTAATCCTGTCGGATAATTTTCTGGCACTATGGGCTTCAAGTCTGTACCAGACATAGAAAGTCAAAAAGTATAGATTTAATCTTTGCCTGGGATACTTTGACTAGCTTCTGTTAGTTGCCTTTAGAGACATGAAATTATTCACAATGTCATCTGTGGTTTAAATAGTTGTTACCTTGTCCTTGTCAAGGAGTTTTCTAATCACTGGATCTCAGCACATGAGATTTGAGCCTTGCAGATGATCCTGAAGAGCCAGTCATTCTGACCATCTCCTATCTGATCCTTCTGTGCACGTGGAACTGTGGCTGTATGGGTTCATGATATCTGTTCTCCATGATTGTTCCCTGGTTGCAAGTATTCTCTGTGTCTGCACCCTCTGATGGTATGGTAGGTAACCTGCAAGACAATATACCCATGTGTTCAGATAGGTGGGGTCTTTACTTTTCTCTATTTGCTAGACTGTCTAGTTAAATGCTTGTTGTTTTGAACTGTGTCCTTTGACTGCCTGGTAAAAGTAAATACATCATTGGTGGGGAGGTGGAGAGCGAGGAGACACCTAGCTATGATTTTGGAGTATGTGCTGACCCACACAATGGTCTAAACCTTGATTATTTTTTCTGGGGTTCCACATGTTGAGAGGGAGTGGCATGTATGCTACAGAAAGATCATTTCCAAGTCCAACATGATGGGGTGGCAATCTAGCTGGGCCTCAGCAAATTATTAAGATTTCAACAGATTGAGGGCATTTGGGACATAGGAAACAATATGTACAAAGGCACAAAAATGGCAAAGTCCTGGGCACACAGGATGGACAGGAATTAGCCTACCTTGGCCAGACTATTGAATACATAAGAAGAAATATGATAAAAAGCTTGAAAATTAGGGAGATGACTGTGTCTAAACTATCACCTTTTATTATCAATAACACCAATTTTCATTCTAAATGTGAGGCCAGAACTTCAGGATATAAGAGGCAGCTAAGTGACCCAATGGACAGAGCACCATATCTGGAGTTAGAAAGACCTGAGTTCAAATTCAACCCTAGACACTCAGTAACTGTGTGACCCTGGGGTTTGTTTGTTTTGTTTGTTTGTTTGTTTTTGGTTTGGGGGCTGGTTTTTTTTGTTTTTGTTTTTGTTTTTTTGGTCTGTGTTTTTTTTCACAGCATGACTTACACGGAAATGTGTTTTGCATGACTAAATATGTATAACCTATGTCAAATTGGTTGCTTTCTCAATTGGGGGTGGAGGGGAAGGAGGGAGAAAATTTGGAGCTCAAAATTTTTAAAAAATTGTTAAAATGTTTTTACATGTAATTGGGAAAAATAAAATATTATTTCTTTTAAACTGTGTGACCCTGGGCAGGTCATTTTACCTCCATCTGCCTCGGTATCCCCATTTGTAAAATGAGGATGATTATAATAGTACTTATCTCTTAGGGGTAAAATAAATAAGGGTAAAAATGAGACAATATCTACAAAACACCTTGCAAATCTCATCTTATTGCTATATAAGCATTGTTCCTTGCTCCTAACCTGACTGTCTTTGTTTACCTCCCCACCATTTCTTCAGCATCACTGTTGTTCAAAAAGAGTGCTGTTGAGCTGATCTCTCCTGAAGGAGTGTGCCTTTTGGCAAGATCCTTAAGTGGCTTTTAACAGACTGAGGTGCTGTGCCTTATCCCTGGAGTTTTCCGTTATCACTGATTTGAACCTAAGAATTAAAACATCCAAACTTAGCAATGGGTTTAGAACTCACACCTCTGTGTGTGAGGTTGATCTGCTCTTAATTAAACATAATTTTCTCTTTTGAAGAAGAAAGAGTGTGCAAAGTCTCTTGAAGAAACTGAAAATGGATATCATGAGTCCTCAGACCAGGATTATAGGAGAAGTTGCACGGACCTCTTCTCAGTCAATTGCTGGGCTTTTAAATAGATTTTTAAAATTATGAGGATTAAAAAACAAGCATTTATTAAGGGTCTATTTTATTCCATAGGAGCTGATAATATGAATACAAAAATGAAACAACGTCTGCCTTCAAAGAGCTTCCATTCTCCTGGATGATGCAAACATATTCACAGTTAAATAAAATAGAAGATGTATGGGAAATAAGTTCAGCGTTACCCTTGAGAGGGGGCACTGACAACTGGGGAAATCATTTGTTATTGATGACTGATTGAGCTAGCACATGAGCTGGGCCTTGAAGGGGGCCAGGGATGCAAAGTGACAGAGGTGAGGAAGGAGAACATTCCAGGTATGAGGCGGAAATCTGTACGAAGGCATCAGTGTGGACAATGGGTTACTATGTATGGGGAAAACCAAAGCACTCCACTTTGGAGTATAGACTATGTGAAGGAGAGTACTATGGGATCAACCTGGAAAAATAGGCTGGGACAGGATTGGGAAAGACTTCGAATGCCATGCAGGGGAATTTGTATTTTATCTTAAAGCAAAGGAAAGCCACTGACATTTCTTGAGCAGAAAAGTGACATAGTCAGATCTGTGCTTTAGGAATATCAATTTACCCTCCATTGTGGAGAATTGATTGAAGATAGGGAGAAATTAGATGCAAGGAGACCAATTAGGAGGCCACCTGAAATTGCAAGTCTATTATGTACAACTTGCTATTCCTTTTAAATATATAATAAAGTTATATTTATAGCTTCAGAGAGGCAAATTCATGCTTCACATAAGAGGGAGAAATGTTTAAAAACTAGAGTGATGCAAAGTCGGAATAGACCTCATGAGGAGCTTGCAGGACCCCCTCAGCCCTCCCCAGCTATGTGACGGTGTGACCTCATTTTAGGGATAGGTTAAAATAGATGGTCTCTTGAGATCTCCTCCCACTCAGAGATCCTGCGATTCCCCTCCATTAGCTTGGGGTATCTCGAAAGAAGGATACAAAGTCTGGCCTCTGTAGAATCTTTGCTTTGAAATGCTCAGCAGTAAAGCTCTGATGTCCCTTCCGTAGCACTTATAGATTTAGAGCTGGAAGAGATCTCAGAGACCATGACATCTATAGGTTCTTGACACGTTTTTTGTGTAATGGACCCCTTTGGCAGACTGGCAAAATCTATAGACCCCGTCTCAGAATAATATTTTAAATGAATAAAATAAGATGCTTAAGATTACAAAGGAAACCAATTTTAATGAAATACAGCTACCAAAATTTTTTTTTTAAAGTTCATGCACCCCAGGTTAAGAATCCCTGATCTAGTCCAATCCCTTCATTTTGCAAATGAGGAAGTTGAGGCCCAGGGAAGTGACTTTCCAAGGTGATTATAGGTAATAATGTCAGAGTCAGGATTTGAACTTAGGTCTCTTGATTGCAGAACCAGGCTTTTTCCACTGCACCAGCCTACCTCTTGATACTTCCTATCCTTTCTGGGCATTAGTTTCTTCATATGGGAAAAGCGAGACCTGAACTGGAGTCCCTAAAGTCCCTTCTGTCAGCATATGAAGAGTTATGATTCTAACAAGCTGCAAACTGTCTGGTCCCACCTACCCCACTGCAGCAGGAATGCACCAACCCTTCTCTCCCCTCCTTAGTTTCTGTGAAACCAAGTTGCTTGTGGAGGCTCTGACAAATTCTGAGAAATGAGCTTTCACTTGAGTTCCAGTCCCGGCTGGGAGTCAGAGGAGTGGTATTCCACTCGCCTGGCAGGGAAGGTATTGCTGTTTCTGGTGCTATTTTAGGCCAATGCCAGAAGTAGATATGCCTGACTCTGCCAAAAAGCCAATTCTCTGTGAGCTTTCCAAATTCCTGGACAAGCTTTGAAGGCTGAGATTCTTGAGATAAGCAGGATATTCACCGAAACTGGCCCCAGGCTCTGCCATCCTCTTCTCCTATCCCGTTTTATTTTCTGATTACTGGGGACAGAAACAGATGCCACCAAATGGAGCCCCAGAGCTGGTGTGTAAATCCTTGGAAGAGTATCTTTGGACCACAAACCCTGAGAGCTCTCTTCTTTGATGCCCAGGTTCTTTGATGAATGGTGATATGAAAGAAGATGTTATTCCCTTCTGGGTCCTCTGGCTTCAAATAACACCCAATGTTTGTCCTTCATCTTGCTGAATCTTCAGAGATTTTTAGAGGCAAATGTCTCCTGCCTATGCTGACTTTCCTTTGGTCCATATAGGGCCATCTGAAATAATACTGCTTGAGGGTAGAATAGAGGAGAGCAAGACATGAAAAGTGGAATCCTGGAGTTTAAACTATGGCAGAATCTCACAAGATCTCAGATCTACTATCTTCAGCATCCTTACAGGAGAGGAGATGCATGCAGCAGCACAGTAAACTTTCCACTGTGTGAACAGACAGAGGATCCAGCAGAAAACGGGATGCCTGCATAGGCTGGGGCTGATTGCACTCATTCTTCTATTCCTTCTTAGCTTTTGGGAAGGAAGGGAAGAGGAATAAGCATTTATATAGCAACTATGTTGTCTCATTTGATCCTCACAATAACCCTGCAAGGTTGGTGCTGTTATTACCCCTATTTTACAGTTGAGGAAACTGAGGCAGATAGAGGTTAAGTGACCTGTCCAGTGTCTCACACCTAGTAAGTGTCTGAGGTCTGATTTGATCACAGGTCCTTCTTGACTCCATCCACTCCATCCACTGCACCACCTTAACACCTAAGGAAGGCAGACCCTTATGACTTATCTACAGAAGAGCAAATAAATGTGGTAGTCATATATTTGCATTACCCATTGCTCATATCTGTTTGTCCCTCAATCTCAGTGACAGATAAGCCAAGAAGCATGCCTCCGTGGTGGCACTCAGAGCAAACTTAGGTTATTTCTTTATGATTGTCACATCTGGGATGCTATAGACAACCATAATGAAACTTGATGATACTAATGATAATGCCATTGAAATTAGAAATAGATTCAGAGGCATCAGCGTCCTTCCAAAAATCAGATCAAAAGATTTTGACCATTTTACAAATTATGAAACCGGGGATCAGAGACGTGAGCTAATTTGCCCCAAATCATATTGCCAATATAGTGAAAAATGGATTTGGAGTCAGAAGAAATCAGGTCAGATTCTAATTGGGACGCTTACTAGAAAGCTACTTATTCTCTCACAGTCCCAGCTTCCAATCTGAGAAATGAGAAGAATCCCTATCCTGCTTTACTTTGTGTGCTCATTGTGAGGGTTAAATGAGATAACATACCTAAATTGAATTTGAAAACTCTCAGAATCTTTTCAACAAGATGCTGTACCAACTGGGCTCCACCATTCACTAAGTGTCCGAATGTGGGTGAGTCATTTAATCCTAACGTTTACCACCTATAAGATTCCGGGCATGCCACTTCATCTCCATGGGCCTCAGTTTCCTCATCTACAAAAGAACAGCTTGAACCAGATGGCCTCTGAGAGCTCCAGATCTGTGAGCCTACAATAAAATTTCTTCTAGCTTCTGTTTTTCTGTCTGTAAAATGGTTACAGTAGGACCCATCCTTTCTCCCTTAAAGGGTGGTTGTGAGGATTGATTAGATGTGACATTGTATAGGAAAGCACTCACTATACAAAAATAAGATGTAATTTTTTAATCTTCAGCTGGACGGTAGGAATAAAAGGGACAGCAGATGCCGGGTGTTGTTCTTCTGAAAGTGGCGCTGAAGGGTTTTTACACTTTGAAAGCTGAACTGGGGAGACATCGTTCTAGACCCCATCACTCTGTAGCTGCCCTGGAGGGCAAGTGATGGGATGATGCCAATGCAGATGGCGGTTTCCATCAGAAATTCAAGCACACTTGTGCGTTCTTTATGATGGTAGAGTCTGGTTAGTGTCAGAACATCCTAGGAAGGCTCCACACCAGTTCGATGGCCCTCGATTATAAGAACACTACTCATTCCTGGTTGAACCCTAACTTCCCACCCTGGTTCCTCACCCACCCCAGCTCAGTTCATTGTGAGGAACAGCCTTTTCCAGAGTCCTATTAATGACCCTCTTGTTTTATAGGATTAAGAGATGGACCTTCCAGAAACTCAGCTGGAGCAGCTCTTTCTAGAGACCTGTTGATGGCCTTTGTACGTCATTGGATTAGGAGACAGGTATTCCAAGGTTTTGCTGAGGCTATCCTTAGCCAAGCTGTGCTCTTTAAGGCGAGGACATAGTTGAGGCTAGTGTGAGGCCCAGAGGAACACTGAAATAATCAATCAATAAGCATTTATTAAGAATTTACTATGTGCCTAGAATAGTGCTTAAGCATTGGGGATACAGAGACAAACATAAAACAGTCTCCTCAAGGAGATTAGGTTCTATTGAGGGTGGGGGACTTTGGTGGGGAGGGTCAGGGAAAGATGCTGGACCTGTGATTTTAGAGGCAGATTTATGTTGTTCATTTATGATTGTCACATCTGGGATGCTATAGACAACAATAATGAAACTTGACAATACTAAATGATAATGACATTGAAATCAGAAATAGGGACAGCTAGGTGGCAAAGTGGATAGAGCTCTGGCCTTGGAGTCAGGAGGACCTAAGTTCAAATCCAGCCTCAGACACTTGACACTTACTATCTGTGTAACCCTGGGCAAGTCACTTAACCCCACTTGCCTCACCAAAAAAAAAAAAAGAGAGAAAAAAAAGAAATAGATTGAGAGGCAGCAGTGTCCCTCTAAAAATCAGATCAAAAGACTCTGACCATTTTACAAATTATGAAACTAAGGGTCAGAGAAGTTAGCTAATTTGCCGATTTATAAGGCAGATTTAGAAGGCTTTCCTTCTGGTGAAGAACTTCCTCTCTCCGTGCACATTAGCACCCTGTCTGCAATTTTCAGTTGAAGAGAGTTGCCTGAAAAGAGAGAGAGGGAGACAGAGACAGAGACAGAGACAGAGAGAGAGAGAGAGAGAGAGAGAGAGAGAGAGAGAGAGAGAGAAACAGAGACAGACAGACAGAGACAGAGAGAGACAGAGAGAGAGGGAAAGAGAGAGAGAGAGAGAGTGAGAGAGAGAGAGGGAGAGAGAAGGAGAGAGAGAGAGAGAAACAGAGACAGACAGACAGAGACAGAGAGAGACAGAGAGAGGGAGAGAGACAGAGACAGAGAGAGAGAAACAGAGACAGACAGACAGAGACAGATAGAGACAGAGAGAGAGGTAGAGAGACAGAGACAGTGACAGAGAGACAGAGAAAGAGAGAGAGAGAGAGAGAGACAGAGAGAGAGACAGAGACAGAGATACAGAGAGAGAGAGAGAGAGAGAGAGAGAGAGAGAGAGAGAGGAAAGAGAGTTGCCTGACAGTACTGAACCTGACTTGCCCAGGGTCAAACAATCAATATGTGGCCAAAGCAGTCTTCCTGACTCTGAGCCTAGGTCTCAAATCTACTATGCCCATCTGGCCCCACATGCACAAAAATAAGTATATGTGGGATTAAAAAAGGAAACAAATAGTTCTTTTAGGGTTAAGCTGCATCTGAATCTGAGTTAATCCTCGTGCCCATAGTGACAAAGGGAAGATAGGAACTCAAGTCCCTTGACCTCAACACCAGGGTTCTTTCCATTGTATAGTGAGTAAGAGGGTAGGAGTCAAGGTTTGGGGGTATGAATTAAAAGAGAAAGAAACTATTTGTTTTTGTATTTTTTTGCTGGCCATGTACAAGGGGTGGAGGCTGGGGGGGTGGGGGCAGGGTGGGGTGCTATTCCCAGATTAATTCCTCTAGAGATGTTCCCTTCAGTTGTACCCTCTCTACAGTCAGTGAGGACTCTTCTAATTTCTATCTTACACAAACCAAACGTTTTGTCTCAGCTGTTTATTTGGCATTCGTATTCAGCCTGAATTTCAACAAAACCAAGGATCCATTCAATGGGTTAGACCCCAATGAGTAAGGGAAATAAGTAGCCCTTCCCACCCCCAGGATTGGGATGGAGGGTCAATGAACACTTACTAATCTTAAATAAACGCATGTTAGAGGTGGCTGATTGACTTTGTTAAGGCTCCCCTTTGCAATCGTGGCAAAAATACTCCAAGGCTGCAGTGACTCACCCCTGCCTGACATACGCCTAATTAATTCTAGCTCACTACTCTGTCCAGAAAGTGTTGGGAAGGCACAGTGGGTGAGAGGGGATGCTCCCAGGACTCCAGGTGAGGACTTAGCTCGCCGCTGCCCGGAGGCAAGAAGCCTAGCTTTGAGTCTCTGGCTCTGCTATCCACAGTCTTAGCTCTAAAATCTCCAGGGAGTCACTTGCTTTCTCTGGGACCGAGGGGGATCTAGCTGATCTCTCAGTTCTCTTCCTGCTCTGAGGACCTCTCCCAGCCAGCAGAGTAAAGCAAAAAAGCAATGCAAGCACAAGGCTGGGTTTGTTTCAGTCCAGGATTGGATAGGGTGCTTCAGTGAGGAATCTTGCCTAGATGAAGTCCCCTGTGAGCACTGATAGGGTCCTGCTGGTGACCCTCATGACATTTCTGTAGCTTTGCTATGAACGGGCTTATGCAGCAAAGGACCAGAGGATCCTACTGGGCAGGGGGGTTATGCAGGGAAAGGAAGGGCATCCCTGGAGATAACAACCCAATGCTATTAGGGCAAAAGCAGCAATTACCACTCTGGACAACTTGGGCACTGCTGTGAGGAAGCTCACGGATGCCCAAGTAACATGTCTGTATTTATTGGCTTCCTGCTGGGCTGAAACAGACAAGGCCTCAGACAAGAAGGGACTATTGAGAACAGGTCCTCTCCGTGAGTATCTTGTCCAGTGCTGTGAAGTGTGGATGGGTACGGATGGTAAAACAGTATCGTTTAATGGTATTGGACCTGAATACTAAGTCATAATATATGAACACTCTGATCACTTTCTCCTTTCACAGACAGAAATCACATGCAGTTTAAATGACCGTAGTGGGTCCTCTTGAGGCTCCAGTGAGTTTCTGACATGAGATGAATCATGGGATTACATAAAAGAGTGTGCAGTTCAGGAGACAGGAGACTGATTTAGAGTAGGAGATGTGGATTCAAATCCTAGCCCTGTGTGACTTTGGGCAAGTCACTTAAACTCTCTGTGCTTGTTTCCCCATGTATAAAAGAAGAGATTGGACTAAATAACCTGAAAGGTCCCTTCCCTTTCTAAATCTATAATTCTATAAATCTTAGATTTATAATAGGCCTTAGAGATTCATCTAGGATAAACTCTGGTCCATTGCAAGAATGCCTTCTATGATTTTTCATTCTTTGCCTTGGCACTCAGTGTCTAACACCCTTCCTGCCTTTCACCCAAACCTTCCCCTCTTCCTAACTCTTCTATTACTGTCAAGGGCATCATTATTCTTCCAATCACCTAGGCTCACAACCTAGATGTCATCCTCAACCCTTCAGTTAATTTTTCACCCCCCCCCATATTCAGTCTTCTCTCTAGTAGGTCCTGTCATTTCTACCTTTGTAACATCTCTTGTGTAAGTCCCCTTTTCTCCTTTGGCACTCCTACTAACCTACGGCAGACACTCATCTCTGAACTAATGCGCTAGGCTACTGATTGGTTTCCCTGCCTTGAGTCTCTCCCCACTTCAGTTCATGCTCCACTCAGATGTCAAATTAATCTCTCTAAAATCCTGATCTAACCTTGTTGTCCCCCTATTCAATAAACTCCATTGGCTCCCTAATACCTCCAGGATCAAAAAAAAAATCCTCTGTCTGACTTTGAAAGCCCTTCATGGTCTGGCCTCTTTTTAATTTTCTGGTCTTTTAAACCTTACTAACTCACCCATACCACCCCTGGGCATCATTCTGTTCACACAGAATCAGTATAGGTCTTCCTTCTGGAATCTACTGTCCTCCTTGCTCTTCTTGGCACCAGACAGTCTATCTCCTGATTCCAGGCATTTTCACTGGCTGTCTCTAATGCTTGGAATTCTCTCCCTCCTCATCTCCACCTTCTGGCTTCTCCGGCTTCCTTCAAGTTTCATCTAAAATGCCACCTTCTGAAAGAAGTCTTTTAAAGTCCTTCTTAACCTTAGTGCCTTCTCTCTAAAACTGTCTCTAATTTATTCAGCATATATCTTGTTTGTACATTGTTGTTTGCATGTTTTCTCCATTAGACTGAACTCCTTGAGAGAAGTAACTTTTTCCCCTTTCTTTATATTCCTAGTACTTAGAATAGTGCCTGTCATATAATATATACTTAATAAATCCTTGTTTTTTTTTCTTTTAAGTGGCATTTTATTTTTTCCAATTATATAAAAAGACAATTTTTAACATTTTTAATAAGATTTTGAGTTCCAAATGTTCTCTCTTTCCTCCCTCCTCCCTATTAATCAATGCTTGTTGATGGCAGGTAGGCACTTAAAAATGATTGTTGGTTCAGTGATTGAAAGGAGGTTTGTTTTCTGAGGAGTCAGTCAATCCCTTGTTTGGACATCTCAAATTTTCATAAAGTCCTTCTCTACTCGAGTAACTCTGTTTGAGTCAAACTCTATTTGAACTACTGCCCTTTGGCCCCAGATCTGCTCCCAGGAACAACTCAGAGTAATTCTGCTCCTTCCACCTGCAAGCCTTTCAAATATTTGAAGACTACATATTCTCTCCTCCAGTTAGCTGATGGCCCCCAACACAAGCTCCATTTGTCAGTAGTTGAGAAGGCTCCTCTCTAGCTTCTCTTCTACCCTTCAGTATCAGCGCTTGTATTCCTCCTCCACCCCTCACCCAAGGGCCCATCCTATACTGATCTAAGGGTTCACAAGTCATCCCAACTGCTACCCAACAATTCTTCAAGGTCACTGAATAGGATTAATCAAACCACATCAAATGGGGCTATGCCTCCTTGTGGCAGCCCCACTTATACTTCGGGGTCAGACTGGGAGAAAATAATCCAAATCTGCCTCTTATTTTTTTCTGAACTTTCTCTCTTTCTTTATGGTGATGAGGCAAAGGCATGAGGACTTGTGCCTACCCTTCCCAGAGCTACAGTTGGTTCCACTGATGTTACTCTTCCGGCTCTGTTTCCAGTTCTTCCAACAGTTACATATCTATAATGAAATTGGACAGGTCAAAAAACTGGACCTCTGGACCTGCTTGGGATTTATCTTTAGGCCTCAGTTTGGGGTCGTAGAACCACAGAAAGGTAACACTGGAAAGGGTCCTAGAAATCATCTAGTCTAAATCCTTTACATTAGAAATGAAGAAACCGAGACCCAAAAAAGTAGAGCCACTTACCCAAAATTACACAGCTAATTAGCAGCATAGTTGGGATTATAACCATTCTCCTGATTTTCAACCCATGGTTCTTTCTACTACATTGTATTCTGTTAAACAAGTATTCCTTGAGCCCGGAGAAGTAGTCGCCTTTCCAAAAGCCACTCAAAACACTACAAGACACCCCATTCTATTCCCTCCACATACTCCATGTTTTGGCTTCTATACCTCTGTAACTTTTAGGGATTTGCTGAGTCCCATTATCTCTCCTGAGGTACCTCCTTTTAACTGGAGAAGCGACTGAAATGATAATCCAGGATGGGTGAGTGGATATTTACCTAGAACCTCTTTGCATCCTGTATCCATGTCCCTGGTCCCTACCCCCAAGTCCTGGTCTCTGCTTCCGTAACTTCTCATGTTCTCTTTCTTCTAAGTCTCCTCTCGGCTTCCTCATCCTCCCTTCGTCTCCTTCCACATAAATGAACTATTATCAAAGATGATTTAAAGACAAAGAAAATACATAGAAGGAGTGAATAGGAGAGTTGGAACAAAAAAGCGGTAGTGGAAATTCTTGATAATCCCAAGTCTGGGAAGGGAGGAGAACTCCAGGGTGAAGAGTTGTCAGTAAGCTCTATATCATAATAGATTTCTGGCTGGTTGACCCACTATATGACCCTACTCAGCCACCATTGGACAAATGGTCACTTGTCCTTTCCTTCTCTTCTCATTGTTCTCTAATCTGCTCTGGGCAGCCCTTGACAAAACCATCATTACTATCGTAAGTGAAGAGCTGTCAATGAGGGATAGAATGATATGTCACACCAGGAGGAGTATTGCTAGAAACTTGTAGGGGAGCCAAGAGAGGAAAGAAAGATGCCTGCTCTTACAGACACTACTTAGAAATGCTGTTAGGACATAGATGAAGCTCTTTATCTGGAGGACTTATATTCAGATGAAGCAAAGGATTGGAGGTCTTCTTTGCTTCTTCAAGACTAATTAATGCTCTAAGAACTTTCTAAACATATTCGTGTCCCATTTACAAATGACTTCACTGAGCTGTCATGGAAAGAACCAAGGAATTCAATAGAATAGAGGGTCTAGTTGCAGAGTAATTGGCTATTGCTCAGTTGTTTCAATCATGTCTGACTCTTCACAATCCATTTCTGAGGTTTTCTTGGTGAAGATAATGGAATGGTTTATCATTCCCTTCTCCAGCTCATTTTAAAGATGAGGAAACTGAGGCAAACAGAGTTAAGTGACCTGCCGACAATCACACAGCTAGTAAATTTCTGATAGCCAGATTTGAACTCAGGTGTTCCAAATTCCAGACTCAGTGCTCTATCCACTGTACCACCAAGCTACCCAGTGTAATTAGAGGATGTATGAGAGCCCTGTCCTTCGAATATGCAATGTCTGTTTCCAATCTGTGTAGAGATTTGGTGAGCTTGCTTCCAGAAGTTTATGATGGAAGGTCCCTTTCCATAACCACTTGAGAGAATTTGCATGTTACCCATTGGCTTACTATATAATGATGAAAAGTTTTTTACTTCACTGCTGAGCTGGAACTGAGAGCACATACAAAAATCTGGGCAATATTAATTCTCTTCTGTCATCTTCTGTGAGAGATGTAAAAATTGCTCCAAGCTTCTGAGGGGAGGGAGAGATAGCAGCTGTCACAAGCTGTTTTATCTCCCCACTTGTCTTCCATATGGCTATAAATGCCCCCTGTAGATATATTTGTTTGCATATCATCTCCCCCATTGCACTCCATATTGTCATGAATGCAGGGCACCATTATTCCTTTTGTCTCTATGTGTTTCTTTCCTGATCTTAGGTTAATGAACATAAGAGATGGACAGACCAGGTTATGACTCTGTAAACCTCAAAAGGTTGGAAAAACCATCAACGGTTCCCTCGACAGTTAGTCAGTAGCACCAGTAGCCAAGCCACAGTGCCAGCCCTGAAGATCAACCTACTTGACTTAGCCCAGAAGCATATCAAGCCAATAGCTGAGACATCATGTCCTACAGGCAAGAGAGTGACTCATCCATCAGCTGTGCCATACCAGAAGTGAACTTGATGGGGGAGGGAGAAGGATTATGTTTTGTCATGGAGCACATTGGCTCTGGGCTCACTCTTTCAACCCCCACTCAAAATGACAGGTTGAATCCCCAAAAAAAGGGCTATTATCCCTCCTCTCAGGGCTCTAGGGATAATTCTGAGTGACTGAGGAAGAGGTGCTTTTCTAGTACCATTGTTCATGAGCCCTTATCTGATGTGCTCCCCCCATATCAATCACCAACTTAAAACCTGGGGAGAGTGAACTCAAAATTAAAGTGATTACTACTGAACATTTCCCCCATAAATTTCATTTTGGAGTGAAACATATTAGATAGACAATCACTCCCAGTGTCTCAGAGGCCATGTCCATTCACTGCTGGGCTCGATCAAGCAAGTCATTCCTCAGGTTGACTCCTCAGTGGACTTGGATCCTGCTGTTACCTGCTGACTCGTAAAGGCTTCAGATGCTGGACTTCTGGAGGCTCTTCTGACATTCTGAAACTCAGAAGACTGTACCCTAGACTATTCTATCTCATATACTCATTCACTTCAGATCAGGAAAGAATGAGCACAGAGACAAAGAAATAGAGGCATTCATGGCCACGTGGTGGCTGGATGGGAGGTGGTCCCCTAACCCAGAAGCTCACAGCAGTTCTAGCCTCATTTGCTCTCAGAGAAGAAAGAGAAAGGGATCATTTGTTCTAGCCTTCTGTATGCACACTCGTGTCTCAGCAGTTATCTAAAAGGCTTTTCATCACCATGCAGTAAGGCAAAAGGAAATAGTCAGAGAATACTTATGCATACTCTGAATCAAGGGAGGGAAAGGCTCCCTCAGTCGTGCATTTCCAGAAGCAGATAACCAAATTCGTGTAGATTGGCAACAGGCAAAGGATACTGCCCGTGCTATAAGGACTGGACCCTCGGTGCCCAGTCCTTTCCATTGAAATAAGATCATAGACTTAGGGGTAGAAGAGATCTTAGAAGTCATCCAGACCCCTCATTTTTGCAAAAGAGGAAATTCATTCCACTGAAAGATGAAGTCAATTGCCAAGGTCACATAAATAATAAGTGGCAAAGCCGACATCTAACCCAAGTTATCCAAATCCAAGTTTAACCTTCTTTCCATTAAACTATGGTGCCTCTTATCCAGAAAAACTGAGAATCCCACAATAAATTCCTGGGATATGGTTGGAAAACAGTGATAATGAATGGGATCCACACAGAACATGTTAAGAACCGGTGAATTTTTTATTCTTTTCAGTACTTGGAGGCTGTATCTAATTAGAGGAATATCTGAATTGGACACCTGTAACTACATCCATCCTTTATTTAATACTCAACCTCATGGCACCCTGTAAAATGATTAGAATATATTATAAAGTCCCTCCCATCTCTTCTTTGGTTCTGTGATCTAGCGGAAAGAGCACTGAGCTTGAAAGTAAACTGCAATTTGAGTCTCTGTTCTGCCACTGACTCCATAGACAAGTTACTTTTCCTAGCTGAGCCTTGGCTTCTTTGAGGCACTATTAAAATCAATTCAATACACAAGACATACCTAGCATGGACAAAGCACCATAATAACTATTTTTCATAGTCCATTAAATTTTACAAAATATTTTCTTCACAATAACACTATGAGGTAGGATGTGCAAATCATTTTACGCCCATTTTGTAGATAAAGAAAATAAGGCCCAAAGATATATCACTTGCCCTATGTCACACAATTGACAGGTATCAAAGCAAGGATTTTCACCTGGGTCTTTTTGACTCAGAGTCTAATATTCTTTCCACTACATCAACCTGGGGTGGTTATTGCTTCTGTGCAGATAGCAGAAGCTAATATTAGACTTCAAACTCCATGAGAGCAGGAATTAGGCCCATCTAATTCACCCCTTTACAGCAGCATGTATTTGAAATGTATGAAAGGTTGTCATATGGAGAAGAAATTAGACTTGTTCTAAACTTTGCATTACAAAATCTGTGTCCAAGCCAAGACCTGATACTTATTAGCTGGCAGCAAACTTCATGCAACAATCCCCATCTTCCTGATCCTCCCACTTATGCCCATGGTCTGTAGTACTTCACTGGTTATAATGCTTAGCATATTGATGCTATGAATGGAACCTGGAGGCAAGAGAAACTCATACTTCCACTCCCAAGTTACACTGACTCTGAGCATGCTAATGGTTAAAGTACTGGACCTGGAATCAGTAGGATCTGATCATCAGTAGGATCAGACATTAACTATGTGACCCTAGGAGAGTCACATTGATTGGCCAGTTTCTCCATCTGTAAAGTTGGACCCAAAAACTTTGAAGGTCTCTTCCAATTCCAAATCTATGAGCTGGCACTTCAGTGACTCTGTGACTTTTTCGATGTGAGACTCCCTTCAAAAGTCCAAATCTCATCCCACTAATTTCTGAATCATGTTCAAGAGCTAGATCTAGTGTTTAGCACAGTGCCTGGCAATAGTAGATATTTAATAACTATTTATTGATTATTATTGATCTGTATCATGAAGGATTGTCATCCAGTTCAACTCCCTCATTTTACAGATAAGGAATAGGTTCACAAGGAGTTAAGTAAATTGTCCAAAGTCCTACAACTCATAAGTGCTGGAGCCAGGGTTCAATCTTAGGTCATCTAATGCAAAATTCAGTACTCTTTCCACTACCTTGATACCTGGGTCTTCTTATGCTGTGTGATTCTTGTCAATGACCTCCCATGGGTCAGCAAAGAGGGTTATCCTAATGTTTTAGATTATTTCGTTCGGGCCTCTTAATATTTTGTGGGTATCAATGTAGCACTGGGACTGTGCACATGTCATCCTTTACTCCTTCCTCCATATAGGCCCATACAAGCTTCACCATATTGGGCCCCATACAAGTGCCGCCATGATAGGACTCATTATGACATTGATGTGATGTTCAGTTTCTAAAGACTCTGTTGGATGATTCCAAGCTGCAAAGACTTTGAGTTAAGTCTGATGGAGAAGCTGTTCCTACTTTAGGAAAACTAGCTGGGCTAAGGATAGAGAGGTTTATCAATAGTAAGCTAGGAAGTAAGAGATGAATTCTTTGCTGATGACAGCTCCTGAGACAAAGAATAATACAAAATGATCCTCAGTTTTCTATGACCCGTTTATGCTTCTCCGATGATGGTGGTAAAATGACAGACAGGGAGCAGAGTGTACTAAGAACCATGCAGTTTTTAGACCATCTTTAAACATTAATTTAACTATTAGTACTCTAAATTTGAGATTTCTGTCTAACGCCAAAGGGACTGAACCACATCAATATTAACACTCACTATAAATGAATCCTGAACAAAAAAGCTCCAGCTAATTGGAAGATTTTCCCTGGAGAGACAAATAAGAGTTGGCCAAGTTGATTTTGTTATGTTCCTAAAAGCAGTAAGTGTAATCCATGACCTCAGAACCAAAACTCTGAGCTCATGAGGACAGAGTTCTATCTTGATGACTTCTTAATAATAATTCCAGGACTTGTGTTTTCCCCACCTAGAAGTAACCCTGGAAACATCAGAATTTGATTCCCTTAGGGGAAATTCAACTCTCTTGCACATATCAAGTGAACAAAGCATAGAATTTATTAAAAGGTATGACATGAACAGAGGAGGGATGAATATCTCAGCCTGGTTAGCAAGGGAATAATTACAGCACACCCTCTGGTTAGTGACATTTTCCCCCCTACTCCAAAGTTTAATTGCATGGACCTTGAAAAACTGGCAACACCTTCGAATCAAGAGCCTGCCTTGCAGGAAGCTCTCAGTGCCCCAGGGCTCATCTAATGCCACTTACCCATGTCCTTCTCTCTAGAGTCTGTGCTCTATTCCCTTTAGCCTGGCTCCTTCCTGGAGCCATCTGATCACCATCACCACCTGCTATATAGTTCATCTTTACTCCTAATGTCTCCAGTTTAGCTTAATGACTGCCTGTCTCTTGCTCTTAAGCTGCTTTGGCCATCCACTGCAGCTAGCTTGCATTTTTCATCACTACCATCCTGGAGCCCCTTTTTCCTTATGGCTGTGTGTTCTCCACAAGACACTGTTCCCCACTTCTCAAGCTCCTTGCTTGGGCAGCTAAAGCCATGAAGCCCTGGAGAGCAGGGATGGGGCAGAAAAATTGGAAGGGAGCTACACATAGATTTCCTGGTACCTTCCCCTGCATGTAGCAAAGTGGCATGCTGTAAGTGTTAATTAATTAATTAAGGTACAGGGGCACCTGGATGATGACTTAAGGAAAAACAGCAGATGCTCAAGGTCAATTTTGCTCACTTTCTAATCTTGCTAAGGTCCAACCCTGCCCAGTCAGAGACAGCATACCAGAAAGAAGGAATAGATCCCAATGTTTGGTACCATGTGTCCTGAGTCAGGGATTAGATGGCACTGTACTCCACCCTCCCCAATGCCTCAGAACAAAAAAATCTACTCAACATTACCCCATCAAGGTAACATTGCATGCCACTCCCTAGACAACTCTCTCTCTCTGTTTCTCTGTCTCTGTCTCTGTCTCAGTCTCTCTGTCTGTCTCTCTGTCTCTCTTCTCTTCCCCTCCCTTCCTTTCACCCTCTTTCCCTCCCTCACTCTTTTCTCTCTCTCTCTCTCTCTCTCTCTCTCACACACACACACACACACACATACATACACACACTGCCACAAATACACCCACACACGCGCGAATACCCACACACACAAACATAGAAATACACAAAGTTACAGAAAACAACTGAAGCCCCTCCAGAAGAATGAAGGAACGAGAGGTTGTTGAAGATTTCCAGCTTGACGGGTCAGGGAAGAATGAGGAGAGTGAGTTCCCTGTTAACCACCAAGAAGCACTATCATTTAACTAAGGGAGAGCCATAATGAGGTTTCTGCCTAGGAGTGGACAGGACAATATCTGACTGTCCGCAGGATCTGACCCAAGTGGATAACATTCAGAGCCACACGCAGACTGAAGTTGTACCAGAAAGCTTATTGGTCCTTTCTCTGGGAAAAATGAAATCAAGCTCTGCTTTTACTAACTGCTGTACTGAGTGCAAATGGGAATGTATCCAGTGTGAACTAAAGCTCTTGGTGGCTGATGCTTTTCTTTGTGGTGTGCTGTCTCTGGTGGGGACCTTGGGCTAGGTTCTGAGCTGGAAGCATAACTGAAATATGCATTCAGTTGGGGTGGGGAGAGCGCTAGGAATTAAAAGAAAATGTGTCTGTGGATAAGGGAACATTTGAAAATGTAGGAGGGAAGAGGAGTCTTGCCCTGTTAGCTGAGCCTGGTGTCTGCTCTTTGGTTTCCAGGGAGCAGGTCTCTGAGTCTCAGGCTCTTTTGTACCTCGTAGAGGAAATTTTCTCCGTCATACTTACCTAATGTGAAAGGGGTAAAGATGAAAATTATGTGAGTGTACCTGAAAAGATTTGGGGGTCAAGAAGGAGAGATGGCAGCTGCATGAATCTGAAATCCATGGTACTGGATAGAAGTCTGCCACCTCAAGAGAGATCAGCAGAAGTGCTCTGAGTTCCCAAGTCACCTCAACTAATGAGATCGTTACCTACCAGGACAGTGTTATTTTTATTCTCTGAGTGATAAAACTCCTCACTAGATCTCACTAGGCATTGTTGGGAGTACACTGAGCTTCTGGGATTTGACCTAGATGCTACACAGGGTTGCTGTATAGTCTGAGGAGGATCGTAAAGGCTGGCCAATGGTTATTTTAGGTGCATTAATGTTATTAGCTAGGCAGCTAGGCAGTGCAATAGGTAGGAAAATTGGTGTTGGCAACAGCAAGATCTGAATTCAAATCCAATTTCAGACACTTACTAGCTGTGTGACTCTGGGTAAGTCACTTAACCTACCTCAGCCTCAGCCTTCTTATCTGTACCATGGGGATAATAATAACATCTACCTCACAGGGTTGTGAAGACCAAATGAGATAACATGTATAGCACTTTGCAAATCTTAAAAGTGCTATTATTGTTACTCACTTAGATTTAAAGCTAGAAAGGACCTTAGAAGTCATCTGGTCCAACTCTCACATTTCACTGATGAGAAAACTACGGAAGGCCAAGAGAGGGCAAGTGATTTGGTCAGGTCACAAAGTACATCAGTGGCTGAGTCAGGATTCTAATCTAGGTCTTCAAACTCCAAATCCAACTCTCTTTCCACCATACCACAACATATGAAAATGTCATGGCCAAGCCATTTAACCCCTGTGCCTCAGTTTCCATAAAATGAGAATAACAATATTAAAAATATTCCATAGGATTATTATGAAGAAAGCATTTTGTAAATCTTAAAGTCTATTTAAATGTTAATATTTATTATTAAGGGTTTACAGAATCAGAGATTGTTGAAGTTGGAAGGCACCTCAAAGGTCATTTAGCCCCAACTAGAAATTGAACAAGAATAGTTTCTTACAAAATCCATGACAAGCAGTGGTTCAGACTTTGCCTGAACACCTCCAATGAATCCATTACCTCCTGAGGCAGCCCACACAGCTTCTGGAGAGTGCTAATTGCTTAAGAAGCTTTAACTTCTTCATAAATTTTAAGGTTTTAGTTAATTAAAAAAAAAAAGCTATCAATCTGAGAAGAAACTAGACCTCATATTGCCCTCTGGAGTGATTTATCACAATTTTATAAAAATGAGTCCACTTTTCCTGGAGGTTTCCAGGGACTATGGGCTTCCTCAAGGTTGGCCTAGAATCCCAAAACAGAACTTTGCGTTTCCTTCAAGTAGAGCACCAGTGACATCCAATGGCCATCTAGGTTCAAACTGTCTCTTTGTAATTTCCCTTTTTTTCTTTTCCTGCTGATTCTGAAAAGTGACTGATACCATACGGTTACTCCAAGAATGTCTATCTCATGTTTTTCCATAATACTACTGGGTAATGAATGTTATATGATTGTTAGACAACTAGGTGGCTCAATGGATAGTGCTCAAATGGACCTTGAGTCAAGATCTGAACTAAAATCTGGCCTCAGACACTAACTAGCTGTGTGACCCTGGGCAAGTCACTTAACTTCTGATTACTCCAATGTCCTCATCTATAAAATAAGGATAATAGTACCTACTTCCCAGTGTCAGTGTGAGGATATAACTAGATAGTATTTTAAAAGTATTTTGCAAATCTCTAAGGGCTTTGTAAGTATTTCAGCCATTTTTTCAGTTATATCTGACTCTTCATGACTCCATTTAGGGTTTTCTTGGCAAAGATACTAGAGTGGTTTGCCATTTCCTTCTCCAACTCATTTTACAGATGAGGAAACTGAGGCAAGCAGCGTTAAATGACTTACCCAGGGTCACATAGCCATGAAGTGTCTGAGGCCAGATTTGAACTCAAGAAGATGTGTCTTCCTGACTCCAGGCTCAGTGCTCTATCCACTGAACCACCTAGCTGCCCCTTTATAAAAATTAGCTAATATTATTATTATGCTTTTTAAATTGCATTGAGAAGGAATGTGGCAATTCATATTAGACTTCCTCTCTGAGGGAGGTTCTAAGCTGACAGAGAACTCACAGATTTACTGTGCCAGAGCTGGAAGAGACCTTGGAAATCACCTTTCCAATCTCCTCAACTTACTCTCATAGAAACCAGACACCAGAGAGGCTCACTTAAGAGGAGCCTAAGACCAGAACCCAGGTCTTTTGACTCCCATTTTGGGACACTTTCTATGATACTATTCAATATAGATACAAAAAGAAAATTATTTTAAGTTTTAGTTTGAAAGCTTCAGTTTTTAACATGGCCATAGGAAATGGTTGCTGGGTGATATTTCAAAGTTAATAAGCTTTTAATTTGAAAAGGGAGTCATGAAGAGATGTCAGGGAATTCATTGCTGCTATGGAAAGAAAGAATACTTCTGGGCAGATAGTCTTTTTTCTTTTTCTTTTCTTTTGTATTACTGGCAATGATGTACATTTCACCATAACAGAAGATGGAGAATTGACCTGAGGGTTTTTTCCACTTCTTACAAACTGTACTACCCTGTACTTGAACCATTTTAATTGAATTTCATTTCCTTTAGAACTTCAAGCTTGAGCTCACATGTTACCTCTTCTATGAAACCTTCTCTAATTCCTGCTACTGGAAATGACCTCTCTGTCCTCTGAATTCCCATAGCACTATGTTTTAGAATCACAGCTTTTCAGAGATGACAATGATCTTAGAGATCATTTAGTTTAACCCCAAGCCTTAATGGTAATCCCTTATACTGCATCTCCAAAACATTATTATCCAACCTATGCATGAAGACCTAATCAAAATATCACCTTCTAAGGCAGTTCAGTCATTTTTTTTTCAATGGAAATTGTTAGCAAATCTGTCCTTAACTTGAGCCGAAGTCTGGCTCCCTATTGCTTCTACCTATGGCTCCTAGTTCAACTTTCAGGGATCAAACAGGTCAAGTTATATCCCTTTTCCATACGACAACCCTTCATAATTTTTTTTGTTTTTGTTTTTAATTAATAAATTTATTTATTTTTAGTTTTCAACATTTACTTCCACAAGATTTTGAGTTCCAAATTTTCACCCCATCTCGCCCCTCCCCCCACCCCAAGATGGCATGCATTCTGAATACCCCTTCCCCTAGTCTGCCTTCCCTTCTATCTCTCCCCCCCTTCTCCTATCCCCTTCCCCTTCTATTTTCCTGTACGGCAGGATAGATTTCTGTACCCCATTTCCTGTATTTCTTATTTTCCAGTTGCATGTGAAAACATTTTTTTTTAAATATGTGTTTTTAAAACTTTGGGTTCCAAATTTCCTCCCTTCCTCCCTCCCCACCCACCCTCATTGAAAAGGCTAGCAACTCAATATAGGTTATACATGTGCAGTTATGTAAAACACTTCCATAGTAGACATGCTGTGAAAAACTAACTCTATTTCCCTTAATCCTATCCTGCCCTCCCCCATTTATTCTATTCTTCCCTTTGACCCTGTCCCTCCTCAGAAGTATTTGCTTCTGATTACCCGCTTTCCCAATCTGCCCTCCTCTCTATCATACCCCTACTCTCTTGTCCCCTTTCCCCCCTATTTTCCTGTAGGGTAAGACAGATTTCCATAACGAATTGAGTGTGTATGTTATTCCCTCCTTAAGTCAAATCCTATGAGAATAAGATTCACTCATTCCGTCTCACCTTCCCCCATTTCCCCTCCACTGTAAGGGCCTTTTCTTTTCTGTTTTTTTTTTATGAGATAATTTACCCTGTTTTACCTCTCCCTTTCTCCTTCTCCTAGTATAATCCTCTCTCATCCCTTAATTTTATTCTCCAGATATGACCCCTTCATCTTCAACTTACCTTGTGCCCTCTATCTAACTATCTATCTATCTAGCTAGCTAGCTAGCTATGTATACATACAATTTTTTTCCCTCCAACTACCCTAATACTGACAAAGGTCTCATGAGTTACAAATATCATCTTTCCATGCAGGAATATAAACAGTTCAACCTTCATAAGTCTCTTAGGATTTCTCTTTCCTGTTTACCTCTTCGTGTTCTACTTGAGTTTTGTATTTGAAAGTCAAATTTTCTATTCAGCTCTGGTCTTTTTATCAAGAATGCTTGAAAATCCTCTATTTCACTGAATGACCATTTTTTTCCCTGAAGGATTATACTCAGTTTTGCTGGGTAGGCATTTCTTGGTTGTAATCCTATCTCTTTTGCCCTCTGGAATACTATATTCCATGCCTTGCAGTCCCTTAATGTAGAAGTTGCTAAATCTTGCATTATCCTGACTGCGTTTCCACCCTATTTGAATTGTTTCTTTCTGGCTACTTGCAATATTTTCTCCTTGACCTGGGAACTCTGGAATTTGGCTACAATATTCCTAGGAGTTTTCCTTTGGGGATCTCTTTTAGGTGGTGATCGGTGGATTCTTTCAATTTCTATTTTGCCCTCCGGTTCTAAAATATCAGGGCAGTTTTCCTTGATAATTCCTTGAAAGATGATGTCTAGGCTCTTTTTTTGATCATGACTTTCAGATAGTGCAATAATTTTTAAATTCTCTCCCCTGGATCTATTTTCCAGGTCAGTTGTTTTTCCAATGAGATATTTCACATTGTTTTCTAATTTTTATCCTTTTGGATTTGTTTTACAGAGTCTTGATTTCTCATAAAGTCACTAGCTTCCAATTGCTCTATTCTAATTTTTAAGAAAGCATTTTCTTCAGTAATCTTTTGGACTTCCTTTTCCATTTGGCCAATTTTGCTTTTTAGGGTATTTTTCTCCTCGTTGGCTTTTTGGACCTTTTTTGCCATTTGGGTTAGGCTATTTTTTAAGGTGTTATTTTCTTCAGTATATTTTTGGGTCTCATTTAGCAAGCTGTTGACTTGTTTTTCATGATTTTCTTGCATCATTCTCATTTCTCTTCCCAGTTTTTCCTCTACTTCTCTTACTTGCTTCTCAAAATCCCTTTTGAGCTCTTCCAAGGCCTGGGACTGAATCATATTTTTCTTGGAGGTTTTGGATGTAGGAGCTTTGACTTTGTTGTCTTCTTCTGGTTGTATGTTTTGATCTTCTTTGTCACCAAAGTAAGATAATATAGTCTGACTCTTTTTGCACTGCTTAGTCATGATCCTGGCCAATTACTTGAGTTTTAAACTCTTTGTTAAGGTAAAAGTCTGATTCCAATGTGGAGAATGTACTGTCCCAAATTTCAGGGGTTTGTACAGCTGTTTTCAGAGGTACTTCTAGGGACCTGTAAATTTTCAGTTCTTCCAAGGTGGTATGATAAGGGGCAGGGTGTTTCCTCTCCACTGCCACAACAAGCTCCACCACGCCACCACTCCTCCTTGCTCCAGGACCTCCCCTCAGAACTGTGACCCCGATCCAAGCATGGGCAGAGCAAAAGATTCCTGCCTCAGCACTGGCAAAGAGATCCCTGCAATCCCCCTCTAATCAGCCACTGTATTCCCCCTCAGTCTATGGGCCAGAAGCTCAGGAGGCAGTCACTGCCCCAGAGGCCATGCTTGGGACTTGTGGCTGAGACCTAGCTCCTTCTCTCACTGCAGTCACAGACTTTTCCCACTGACCTTTTAAGTTGTCTTTGGCATTCGTGGGTTGAGAAGTCTGGAAACTGCCACAGCTGCCTGTCAGTCAGTCCTCTGAGGCCTGCTCCAGGGTCGCTGCAACCTGCGTGCCCATGCCGCACTGTGCTTCTCTCCCCACCCGGTGCGATATACTTTTCCAATTAACCATCCAGGTTGTCTTGGGCTGGAAATTTGTTTCACTCTGTCTTTTTGTGGGTTCTGCTGCTTTAGAATTTGTTTAGAGCCATTTTTTTACAGGTATATGGAGGGGTTTGGGGGAAAGCTCAAGCTTTCCCTCTGCCATCTTGACTCCGCCCCAATCCTTCACAATTTTAAGACAAATCATGTCCCCCTGAAGTCTTCCCTTCTCCAAATTAAATATCTTCTGCTCTTACAAGGGATCCTCTCATATATTGTACCTTCCCATTAAAGGTGCATTGCAGGTAGTTTTTGTTTACTAGTAGTTTATTGGATTGGTGTCCAAGGTGGACTTGTCTTTGGTTATCAGTATATTTGTCTAACATACCCAAATTTAGAGTTTAAGGTATTACTGATGTATAAATTTCTGCCTGTTTGGAGCAAGGCTGCGGGATGGACCAAGCCCCTGCATTTGTTAAACAGAAACTGTTAGTTTTGGGAGTCTACTAAGCACAAAGAATATTTATATTAAGTATAGTTTCATGAAATACTTTTTGATCACACCTAAAAAAAGTTAAGAATTTTGGTGGTCACTTGCAACCATATAGTTTGTGCGCTAGAAGTTAAAATATTTTTTTCCTTGTAATTTTTGCAAGAAGCTGATTGTTCTTTGCCTCTGGCAAAGATAATAGTTGCTTCTTCCAAGGTTATTCTCAGGATAATTATTAATAGCTTAACTTGCAGGCTGACCATCCTGTAATAATATCCATCTCCCAAGATGGATGAAGCAACTCACTGAATATGTATAATTCTTAAGCAAATTATGAGAAACTGTCAATTACATGCCTTCTCCACCCTACCCTATTCCACACACACAACAGATAATAGTCACTATATTCAAGGTTAGTGAGTGTCTCAAATATGAGCCAAGGCCAAGCTACCCAAAAGATCAATCATGAGTTCATAAAAGACTGTCCTAGTAGGACAGTTGGACAGTTCAGCCAATTAGTATTGTCCAATTAAGGCTAAAAGAGAAGTGGGTCTTTTAATGATGTAAAGGAAGGAACTTTTTTTTTTAATAGCAAGAGCAATCCCAGCCCCCAAAATGATTGGCTCCTGAAGGTTCATCTTATACTGCTCACACCAGTGCTAATGCTTAGTGACCGGCAGAGGACTTGGAACTCCTTAAGCCCAGAGGAGTATGTCCCTAACCTGGAAGCCCTTGAAGGGCCCTAGAAGTTTTCACATTCCTTGAAGCCTTTATCTATCTGAGATTTGTCTGGCAGTGCCACACTTCTTAATAAGCCACACATGAATTGTTTCTTCTCTGGTGGCTAAGTGTGTGAAGCATGGCTGGGTCTAGGGTAGGTATCTATTGGTAATTCATTTTTGTCCCCTGTTAGACATGGGTATGTATCTTGTATCTTTAAGGTTACTGTTAAGGATTATATTATTATTTTATAGAATTCATTTTGATAGATATATGTGTAATGATCTATATACTTCCTCAAAAGACCATATACTTTCTAGTTGTCAGTAAATATACTTAGCCTCTCTCTGTCAAGCAAAATTATCAGTGGGATTTGTGTCCTATTGATTATTGTCTAAAAAATTCTGAGTTACTGGATGGAAGAAGCAAAGGAAGGTCAATTGTATCCCCTCAAATCCTTTGTCAGGAGAGAACCACTTTAACACATTGATGGAGAAATGCATGCACTATACAATGTTAATACTAATAATTAACATTTAAATCGCACCTACTATGTGTTAGGCACTGTGCTAAGTGCTTTACAAATATTATCTCATTTTATTCTCACAACAGCCCTGGGAGGTAGATCTGTAGAGACTAGTCTCTATTAAAATATTAAGCAAGCAAAGATTAGGAAGGACAGATACATTCAATTAGGAAGAGCCTTGAGTAGTGAAAGGAGGCAGGGGGTGGTGTGGTTGTTATGTCTTAGCCACAGACCATCTGTCTAATGTTAGGCAAGTCAATTGACTGCAATATGCCTCCATTTCCCCACAGATAAAGTCAGAAACAATTCTACTGTAGGCACTTAATAAATGTTCATTGAACTTAATTGAATTAACTACTCTGATTCGATATGATATTTCATGTAGTAATAGATAAAAAAAAAACACTGTGAACATTCCAAATTCAACTTGTACAAATCCAAGATGACATTAAGAATTTTATGAGTTTTCCTGTAATTATCATCCTCCCTGATGCTCCCTTAGGTTAATGGCCTATTAGTTTCAGATACTCCAGAGCTAGTGAGGAAAACCCAGAAGCAGTAATCTGATAGGATCCATGAATCTTCAGAGTAAAGATTGTGTACAAGTAGCTTACTTACTCTTTGAAAAATTTCTCCTATGCTCCGTGGTTCAGCACTCAGAAAATGAGTTGTCCCATTAAGCAAATTACTAAAAGAAAGAAACCCTGCATTTCTACAGCACGTTTTTGATTTACTTCATGGCAGAATGCGTGCTTGTCTTTGCTCATGGCTATCTCTCCTCTCACATCATTGTTTCTATCACCTTTAAGAACAACTGGTTTTGGGGCAGCTAAGTGGCACAGTGGATAGAGCACCGGCCCTGGATTCAGGAGGACCTGAGTTCAAATCCGGCCTCAGATACATAACACTTACTAGCTGTGTGACCTGGGGCAAGTCACTTAACCCCATTGCCTAAGCAAAAAAAAAAAAAAAATGTTTTTACCTAAGGTTCCCAAGTGCGTGGTGAGAAAGTTGCATACAATGTTGCACCAGGTTAAATCAGTGAGAATTCACGAAGTCATTATAAGTTCCTTTTTCAAGGCACTTGCTGATCATACTCAGACACTGATTATAATTTCTTTTCTTCTCTGTCTCTCTGCCTCTATCTCTGTGCCTGTGTGTTTCTTTCTGTCCTTATCTCCCTCTCTCTGTGTCTGTCTTTTATGGTCTATCTCTCCTTCTAAACCCCCTACCAGCAACACACACACACACACACACACACACACACACACACACACGTGGCATTGAACATGGTCACATAGTAATAATATATCAGAAAAGGGACTTGAGCCCAGGTCTTGATGATTACAAGATATTATTATTTTCATCATCATCATCATCATCATCATCATCATCATCATCATCGTCATCGTTATTATTGTTGCTATTGTTATTAAACTTTGATCTCCTTACTCCTAGTCTAAGAATCTCTCTATTAGATCATGCTGGCTGTCTATTCTGACCTGAGATTTTCTCCTTTATATACCTAGCCCAGGTCCTTGCATGTAATAGTCACTCACAATTTTGTTAGGTTGAACTGAATATCTAAAGGGAAACTCACACTTTTGCAAGCAGCATTGGTACCAACAAGGTCAGCAAATATGGTGCTGGGCTCATCAAAAGAGGGTTTCCATTACTTCTCCTCTTTTCCCTGTGTGATATCTGGGAGGGGGAGGGGCTCCCTCAAGTCTTACACTGGCTGAAGGGAAAAACATAATTACAGATGGAACTGAGCTGCCTCTTTCAGGAAGCAGACAGGTAGTCCTAAGAGTCCCAAGTGGTTGATAGAATGCTTTTCTTCAAAGCAATTGGTTACAAATTAAAGATGTATTTAGAATCATGTACGAATTAGTTGGTATGGTACATTACTGTAATTAATCATAGTTACTAAGCTGGCATATGATAAGCTTAGAACAGAAGAAAGAAGAAAATGATGGAGTTTTGCACAGTCTGTGCAATAGATGCCCCTGCTTCCAAATTCCTCATGCCATGTGTGACTCTAACTCAGAAGGGAGATGAAGGCAAGTAGGGCTAGAAATAGAACATTCACTATTATCTACAAAACCTCTCTGTGACTCCCTTTTTAAAATTGTCTCCATTTTCTAAAACCACAGACATGATTGCCACTTAATATGTTAATACCTGCGTGGAACTAATAACAGCTTTTAATCTATTGCTATGTTACAGTGCTAGAGCAGTGCTGTCACATACTGATAGTATGTAAGTTACTTGAGGGCCAGACTACTGTTATATTTTTGGTTTTGTATTTTCCCCAATGCTGAACTGCCACATGGTAGACATGTGACTAGTTGATTTATCTCTGTAAAGAGCAAATGGACTCCCAGAAGTTCAGACAAATTTAACAGAGGGGGAAATCAATTTGTGAGATATTGGGAAATTGTGGGTCATCTAGGTATGGAGTTCCTCTTTGTCCTTTTCCTTTGTCCTTGAGAGACACTTCCTAGAGGGAATTTTAGGGTTCAGAGGGGAAGAGAGCTCCTGCAATTAAGCTAAAGCTCTCTGACCACCATGTGGAGGTGAGACTCCTGGCATCTGTCTTCAATGATGAGCTGCTGGCTGAGGGCGGGCTATGGGTTGGGAGAGCTGGGAAGATCTAAGTCTCAACCATTGATGTCTGTTCTATGCATCCCATGGGAAAATCTCATCCATGAGGCTTTGCTATAAACTGAGGTTTGGTCTACAACAAACACTAAAGGACTAGAGAGAAAGATACTGTGTCACAAGTAAGCTTCAGCTGCCTCTTTTATAACACCTTCTTGCCTTCCTCCGTTATCTCAGGTCAGGGCTGCTGTCTTAGGCTATGGAACAAAGACATAACAGACCCACACTCCAGCTTGGCCTCATTTCCAAGGTTATTTGACTCCCTCCATTAACTCTACACTGACCAAATTACAGCAGTAGAGTAGAGCAGTAGTGTCTATAACGTGACACCTTCAATCCCCCAGTGAAGATACCACTGCAGAGAGAAGATGAGAAATAAAAAGCAAACACTACTTTGGGAAGAGACTATTATGAGACACGGAACATTTTCCATCACAATCCCACAGAACTAGTAGCATGCCCGCTGAAGTCTTCTTTTTCTTTTTTTTTTTAAATTTTCAAATAGTTTTCATTCTAAACTTAGTAGCCATGAACAAAGGCAAGCATTCAGACAGTAATTATTATACAGACTCTAAATCATTTACATTTTTTTTTACTATTCACTTTAAAATAGGGCCAAAAATATCTATTTTGCTTCCATGTCCTATTTTGATATGTTTTCCCCCTTTGGGATTTTTTTGAAACTATTATTATTGATGTTTTTCATGTTGTTGTATTATTATGAGAATGGAAATATATAAGTCCCTTAAGGGCAAGTCACATTTTTTTATCCTTGCTTCTCCCACAATGCCTTGTGCATAGCAGGTGTACACTAATTGAACAAATGAATGAATGAATGGCTCTGAACTTCAGGCTTAAATTATGGTTGCTAAAGGTTTTTTAATGGATTATCAGAAAAAGATACTCTCAATCTTCTTAATTTTGATTGGGGTAGAAGATATATTGTAATGATATTTTTCCATTTAGAAAGGGAGAGGGGTCTAGTGAAGAACCTAGAGTGAGGTCCAGTACTTTAGTCCCAACAATAGCCTCCCCATCAACTTCAGCACCTCCTTTTACCATGAAGAACCCGCTGATGATGCCTTGGCCAGTCTCTACTTCATAGACAATGGTCCAAATCATTTATCTTTTCTATCTCTTTGGGCTTTTAGGAAGTTCTGGGGCAGGAAGTGTGTGTGTGTGTGTGTGAAAGTAGTCTGGAATAAACGGTAGACACAGCCTTAGGGCTATGATTAACCAAAGGGATAACGTACTGACGATTTAGTTCCCTTTTTTAATCCTTAGCAGCATTGCAAAACTTCATTGATTTGTGCAATTTAATGTCAAAGGGAGAAAGCTAGGAGTCACTGACATATATGATGAATGGCAGACAGTGGAATACGCCATCAAGGAATGGAACAACGAAGCAAAATCTCAAGCAGAAAAAAGAGAGGAGAAGGGAGAGAGTCATGAAATCTAACATGAGAAACATTCTGGTGTTCAGCTATTTCAATCCTTCCCAATGCAAGAAAATTTGGGTATTACAAAAATTCAAAAAACAATAAAGGTTAACAAGGTACCCTGGGAGTAAAACTCAACTGGGCTTTAATGAACTGTCAGGTCACCAATCGGTACACTGGACAGGTAATTACCAAATTAGCAGTTTTCTGAGCAGGGACCAAGTCTCTCTCCTACTAGATGAGCATCTGATGCCCAGGGAGTAGTTTTCACCTTACTGTTAGCTTGGGAACTATCTTACTGCTGATTTTAAAGACCATAGATGAAAATTAATACCTGCTAACTTTGCAAAAGAACATGTTCAATTGTAAGCACAAGTTCATAGATGTTCCTGATAAAACTTTCTTTCTTTTTTTTTTTTTGGTGAGGCAATTTGGGTTAAATGACTTGCCCAGAGTCACACAGCTAGTGAGTGTTATGTGTCCGAGGCCACATTTGAATTCAGGTCCTCCTGACTCCAGGGCTGGTGCTCTATCCACTGTGATGCCTAGCTGCCCAAAAACTTTCATTTCCTAAAACCAAATATTTTTATTCTTCCTTCTTTACTATCCAAACAGAAATAACAGTTCTTATCCTCTGTATTTTTAAATTTCATTATCTTTTTATGGATTTTGCTCTCTACTGTATATGATTTCTTTGTCTCTCTGTCTCTGCCTTTATCTATCTTTCTGTGTCTGTGCATATGTCTGTCTCTGTTTCTCTCTCTCTCTCTCTCTCTCTCTCTCACACACACACACACACACAAACATGAAACACACAAGGGTACATAGAATATAGCTTAATCAGTCTATTTTCTTCTGAGAACTATGTGGCAGTGTATTGCTGCTCTGGTGGGAGAGGGGTCTAGAAACCTGTCCATATGTTGAGTTAAAATTTGCCTCTCTTCAAGTTCTACTCCTTGCTCTTGGCCATCTGTACTCTAGCACCTAAGGAACATAAGCCTATGCCCTTTTCTTTATAATAGTCTTTTGAATACAAACATAGAGGACCATGAGTGGGGAATACTACATATAAAGTCAGACTTTTTAAATATATTCTCCAATTTTGATATTTTTTCCTTTCCCTTTTTAAATTATTTATTATTAGGTTTTGTTCTCTGGGAAGGGTAGGAGAAGGGCACAATGGGAAATAAAGATGATGTAAAAACAAGATATCAATAAACTATTTTTAAAATAATGAGGAAATGGTGAAAAATACTTAAAGCTAGTTTTCATGACTCCTAAATCATCTCACCCCCAGGCTAAACATTTCCACTTCCTTCAAAGGCTCCTGCTCTTGCATGGTTTTCAATCTCCTCCTCATCTGGGTCCTTTTAGAGGAAAATATTAAGTATACAAACTTATTAGCACATATTAAGCATACAGGCTGTGCATTAGGCACTAAAGATATACAAAGATAACTAAGACATGATTCCCCCCCCCCCTTCAGTAGCTTTAATTCTAATAAAGTGTTAGGACCTAGGGAAAACAAATGCCCAAAGTTGGGTTTTTGGAGCTCGCTTCTTGTCTTGGCCCTTTACAATCCTCCACTTGGCTGCCTAATAACTGCAGGTTTGATCCTAAGGGGTGGGGGGGGGGGGCTCTAACTATGCTCAAAGACTTTTGGACCATAGTGGCCCTTTTGGAGCATAATGGCAGACTACAGAATTGAATGCAAACACAAACCCCTCAGCCTGGCATTTAAGATCCTCCAAAATTTGATTCCCACTTCATTCTTTCAGTCTTGTTTTATAGTACAACCTTTTATAGCATATCTCTATTCAAAATCTTCATACAGATTACTTGTGCCCAGTCTGTGGTAGAGCTGTCCAAGCTTGTATTGGTCTGATCAGCCACAGTCGGACACACTGTGTACATTGTGTACATTGACCCTGACATAGTGATGTCATTTTGGTCCTCTTCAAGCATGAAGGACAATAACCAATAATACATTCCTGTCAAACTATACTTCTTTATTGTACACGCTGCTCCCCAGGCTTAGAATAGGTTTCTTCTTTACCTCCACCTCTCAGAATCCTCAAGCTTCAGTCCAAAGGCCACTTCCTCCATAAAGCTTTTCCAGATCCCTCTCCCCCATTTGTTAGTGCTGTGTCCCTTCTCAACTGTGTCCTTACTTATCTGTCTGCATGTTAAATCCCTTTGGAGAAGGTAAACTCCTTAAGAACAGGCCCGTTTCATTTTTGTCCTTATATCCCTAGAGATTGTGAAAGTGTTTGACACACAATCGGGGACTATAAACATTTGCTGAGTTGCCTGGTTTTCTTGAGGCTCTGATCCTCTTTAATCATGAGTCAGTTTATGGACTGTAGGTCTCTCTGGATGGTGCCATCCTCTTCTCCACCATTTATTCAGCAAGCTTGTGGCACAGAATTATGTAAGAGATCTACAGAGCTATAACAGAATCTCTGGGAAACAGATCTGCAAGGCTGATTTAAAAAAAATACATTGCTAAATTTGGGAGAATGATTCAGAAGACACCCCCACCCGGCCACATGCATGCTGCTGTGTCTAATTTTCTCTATCACATTTAAGTGTTCTTCTTGGTTATTTTTACTAGAACAAGTGGAAGGCTCTACCTTCATCCTCAGTGTGGTAAAGTGATTTTTTTTTTCCTTTTCTCTAAGTGTAGTGAGAGTTTGCACCAACACAAATAAAATATAGGGAGACATCAAAGCAGGGTGTGGTTCATTTCTCTTCAAATGAACATTAAATTGAAGAACTGTAAGGCTTATGAATGAAAATGTATTCTTTTCCTGGAGAATCTTAGGAGGGTGACAAGTCTGACAGTTAACTGAATATCAATGGATAAAGAAACCTCAACCTGAAAAGAGAATTTTTATACCACACTTATATTTTTGCCATTTTATTTGGGGATTATATATCACATTTAGCCCACCTCAGTTATTAACCAACTGTATGAGCAAAAAACACATGGTATAAATCATTAGTTGTTCCCAGGTATCCATTTCCTCATCTGTAACATGAGAGTAGAAGCAAAGGGTACATATGGATATAGGAACTTCTGGTCATGAACAGTAGGCCTTCAAATAATTTGGGAGAAATTAATTTTAGCAAAGAGGAGGAAGATCCTTGTTTTATTATGGGATATCATTAGCATAAGTCGCATTCAAGCAGCGCCAATGTGTTTTATTAACATATTCTCCATCTTTGAATTTTTCTCTTCAGGGAAAGGTGTCCTAAAAGTAACCTTAAGCTTTACAACTCATATACGACACCTATGAGCTCTCCATTTGTCTCTGTGCCTAACAATATTTGTCAGAACTTGAGGACAGCTGTGGGGACAGTATTGCATGTTATTAAGCCTTTAGAAATATAGATTAGGAGAGAAATGACATGAAGGGACTCCTCCTTAGCAGGGGAAAGCACAGCTCCAGGGGAGTTGCATTAAGGTCGGATGACATTTGAAACATCTGCAAGAAGAAAAATAAAGGAGCATTTAGAGAGCAGGTGGAAAAATGGGTGTCCCCCTGCCCTTTTCCTCTGTGCTGTTAACAGAGCTGGTATTTAATTGGAATGCAGCAAGACACAAAACACAGAGGACACAACAGGGACAACAGGGAAAGAGGCTAAGAGGTGGGTCAGGGAGGTGAGAAGGGCAAAACTGAAGCAACAGGACTGAGAAACATGATTTAAAAAAAAAAAGGAGACCGATTAATGGGGTAATTACATGAGAGAACACATTATATGTCAAGCTACAGGAAAATTAAAAGGTTTTCTTTCCAGAAAGGTGTAGGGAAAGGAGAAAATTGTATCTCTGAAAAAGATAGGTAGTAAGATAAAGAATAATAGCTTCTATTTGAACATTACTAGACTGGCAAAGTATATGGGGAATATGTCTGTCAGAAGATGGTGCTTCACTGGGGACTTGCCATTCCAGGACATCTCCTGGTTGGTTTGGGACCCTACCGACCTGGGATCATGAGGACAGATGCAGAATTGATTCAGAGCTTGAAGGAGAAAGAAGGGAAGGGGAGGGATGGATTTGGAAATAATCGCTGGACAGTAGAGTATACAAAAGAGCGTGATATATACTAAAGTTACAAAGGTAAGTTGAGGCTAGCTTCTGAAGCGTTTCACATGTGAAACACAAAGAATTTATAGTTTATCTTAGCAGCAATAGGGACCACGAGAGTTTATTGGGTAGAGAAGTGGATTGGAGAGGGTAGAGACTTGAAGCAGAAGGACGATTAGGAGGTTATGGCACTAGTCCAAATGACAGGTGATGAGAGGCTGAACAAAGATGGTGTCCGTGTGAGTAATGACAAAGGGTTTGATGTGAGAGATGTTGTGAGGGTAGAAACGACAAGATTTAGCAATTTATTGGGTATTTGGGATTAAGGGAAAGGAGAAATTGAGGATAATTCCCAGGTTATAAATTTGGGAGAGCAGAAGGATGGTGGTGTCCCTGATAGAAATAGGCAAGTTAATGAGAGGAATGGTTTGGGGGTGGGGGTGGAGAAGAAAGAACAAAAATGAGTTCTCTTTGGACCTTTTGAGCTTGAGATGCCTGTGGGACATCTAATTTTGAATATTTAATAAACAGTCAGTGATAGGGGATGTGGAGACATCTAGGGGATATACTAGATAGGGCTCTGGGTTTTGAATCAGAAAGATTTGGGCTTGAACCTGGCCTCAAACGCTTGCTAGTGCGGTCACGTGCCAGTTACTTAACCTCCCTCAGCCTCATTTTCCTCATCTATAAAATGGGGATAGTAATAGCACCTATGTTATAGGGTTATTGTGAGGATCAAATGAGATCATCAATGTAGAGTGCTTTGCAAATCTTAAAGTGCTAATGTAAATGTTAGCTGTTATTATATGATTATGATTTGTAAATGCTGATAAATTGAATCTGAAGCCTAGACCTGATGATTTGAAGGGGGAGCTCCCACCCCTCCACCGTCACTGCAGTGTCCTAGGAGTTCTGTCTCCCCTCCTCAGGTCCCAACCTCATCCTCCCTCCGAGGGAGCCTTTCCTTTCTCTTTGCCCCAAGAGTAAGAATTCCTCCTTCTGGCTCCAACCCTGATACAATTACCTTGCATCACAGTTACTCAATCTCTTGGAAAAACAAAATCCAGGGAAATCTCCCAATTAGAATTTTCTTTCTGGGCCCAGCCATAATAGTATGTTGCAGCTAAAATCCCACCATTTACAGGGCTACTTTCCCAGTCCCCTTTAATGCTAGTTTCTTCCCTCTGTAGATTATCTCTGATTTATCAATCCTGTATATAGCTTGTTTGTCCATGGTCTTTTGCATGGTGTCTCCAACACTAGACCACCAAGTCTTTCTTTCTATCCCCAGCACTTAGTAGGGAACTAGCATATAGTAGACGCTTAACAAATGTTTCTTGACTGACTGACTCTCCTCTCTCTATTTGCCATCTCATCCATGCCTGCTAGGTGATTTTATAATAAAATCATTTGACCCATTTTAGTGACTCCCCAACAACATAAAAGTAACCAACAGATGGGTTGGTCTTCTTGCAAAATGGAACAATGAGGGATGAAGCAACCTAAGTCAATAACAAAAGATTCATTGAAATGACTGATTATAATAGTTTAAGTTTTGGTAGGAAGGAAATGAAAGAAGCATTGATTGGCCAAGAAAATAGGGAAAATCAAAGGACTAGAGTTCCCATTAAGGGTTAGGAGAAAGAGTAATAGGTATGAGGAATTAGAAGGCAACCCCATTCTCTAGCCAAAATGGACTACTTACTCACATTTCCCCACTTTTATGCCTTTGTCGCAATTACACCGTTCCTTTTCCCTAGAAATCTAGCTCCTTCTTCCGTCTTTGCCCATCAAAATCTTACCTATCCTTTAAGGTCGAGCTCAGATATTACCTCCTCCATGAAGTCTTCTATCTTCACCTTGGGATGGAAATGAACTCACTCTCTTTTGATTCTTCATAGTTTATTCCTTTCATAACACATTTATCAGAAACTGCCTCGTACGAGTATGTGTGTATACACATATGCACACTTGTATATACGTAGACACACATATATATGTATATACACATATGCGTACAGATTAAATGTGTATGTATGTGTTTAATCTACTGACTAGATTGTAAATTCCAATAAGATGGAGTATGTAATACATTTTTTGTATTTCCCGTAGTATCTAGCATCGTGATTGCACATAGTAGGTGCGTGATAAACATTTATCAAATAAGATTTTCAGTCAGACACTTTCACTTACAAGTTACGACCGAGTTTGATTTCTTGGTCTTTAATCAGAAATTGAGCTAATTTATACAATTATGAAGATATTATCTTTCTGCTACTTTTAGATATTAAGTTGGAGGCCTGACTGATCACAGAATCCTGGATCTTTCACAGGAATTAATTTAAAACCATTTAAAATGAGGAAAACACTATTTAGAATGTCATTACAAACCATTATCTAAATGTGTAAATTGGCAGCATTATTTTAAAAGCTCACGTATTAGTACTAATAGAAGTATAATGTTCGTTTATTAGTAAATTATATCTTCGTCTATTCCACACCCACGTAGCTAATCCAAATACTGTAGAATTTCAGAATCATAGAAACACTGAGTTTGAAGAAACATCAGAGACCATCCAATCCAACCACAGCCTGAACTACACTATCCCTGTCCACGTTGTCTTCTAGCCTTCATCTGAACACCTCCAGTGAGGAGAACTCATTACCTCCTTATGCAACCTACACCTTAGGAGACAGTTTCAGGAGTTGCTATGACTAAAAAGAATTCTTGAAGTATCATGGCCAGCTTTCCTGTAATAAGTATTTCCATATTGAGCTAGATTGGTTCTTAGACAATAGACATATGGACCTCCCATAGGCCTGTACACAAAACCTTTTTTTAGCTTGAGAGAACCTAAGACAGCTTGCATTTCACCGGTGTAGTGAGAAGATTAAATTGATTCTGTATCATTTTTATTGATCCTACTTAACAACTAATTGTTTTTGTCCTGTAACTGTCTAAGTCATGGTTCTTTGTCTCTGAACTTAGTGCAGAAATTCAACTGGCCTGTAATGAGTTAAGTTTGGAAATCCAGTTCTCCTGCTAATCACTAGTCCATTCTTGCCTCAAGGAGTTCTGCTGTCCTTGGGGGATGTGAGTGGACACCATGGAGTCTAGTCTAGTATCTTTACCCCACTGAGCTGTCCTTCAAGGATGTCTGGTTTGCTATCCAAAGAAGTCTGGACCACTATCTTTTACCCTTACAGATAGACTCAAACAATGAATACTTCTTAGTCACGGGAGGAAAGGAGGGGGTTGTTGCTAGACCCTCAATTTCCAACTTCCAACCAATCGTATTGTTCCCCTCACCTCACCTATGTAACCAGTCATGTTATCCTCAACCCCACAATGTCATCTACACTGTTCTGTTCTTTGTTCTAACCTTATAAAAATTAGTTAAGTTTTCAGCTCAGGGTCTTTGTCCTACAAAGTGAAGCAGTCAAAGACCCATTCTGTCGGTAGGCTTGCACATTACTAATAAAATGTTATCTTGCTTAGAGAAACTTACCTCAATATACCTTTGTTGAATTTTATTTGTGACAGTTGCTTTTGAAAACATAGGGTTACCAACTTTGATAGATTTAGCTCTTCTCAGCAATGCAATGATCTAAGACAATCCCAAAAGACAGATGATAGAAAATGATATCTACATCCAGAGAAAGAACCATGGAGTCTGAATGCAGATCAAAACATACCATTTTCTCCTTTTTTAAAAATTTTTTGGTGGTTTTTCCCTTTTGTTCTGATTCTTCTTTCACAACATGACTAATGTGAAAATGTTTAGTATGATTATACATGTATAGCCTATATCAGATTATATGCCATCTTGCGGAGGGGGGAGGAGAGAGAGGGAAAAATTTAGAAATTCAAAATCTTATAAAAGTGAGTGCTGAAAAGCAAAGATATATAAATTTAATTAAAAAAAAATATAGGGTCACCTCCATGTTGTAATGACGCCTTGCAGGAGGACTCTAGTAGAGAGTGGAGAAAATAATTCTCCATAAATAACACAGTAGATAAGTAAACAATTACACCGTGGCACACCTTGGAAACTAGTTGGAGCAAAAGAGAACTAATCAAAAGTCAAGAAGGTGCCCAAGACAATGAGCCAATCTTGGTAACTGATTAAACTATGGGTGATCAACTATAGTTTTCGCATAAAGAAACCTGAAAGAGAAACACTTGAAAATGCATGAGCCAGTACAAAGTCAAAATCTAAATTGACTGTCTTAGACTTTTTAAAAGATTCACTTTTAATTGCAGTTCCCTTTTAAGGCTCAGCTCAGGTGACACCTTTAATATGAAACCTTTCCTAATCTGCCCAGTTGTCCACTCCTTCTGATATGCACTGCTCTGCCCTCCACCACAAAATCACTTTGCATAATTTGTATAAATTTTTGCATTTCTTGATCTGTGTACATTTTGTTTCTTTCCCACCACTCATAGAGTCTAAGATCTTTAAAAGAAGGGATTATTTTGTTTCCTAGCACCTAGAACAGTACCTCAAATACAGTAGACATTTAATAAGTGTATAGAAGTGATTAAGGTGTAATGGTGGATTAGCACATGCACAAAATGCCACGAAATAAATGAAGAAGAAGAAGAAGAAGAAGAAGAAGAAGAAGAAGAAGAAGAAGAAAGGCAGCTAGATGGTACAGTGAATAGAGCTCCGGCCTTGGAGTAAGGAGGACCTGAGTTCAAATGTGGCCTCAGACACTTAACACTTACTAGCTGTGTGACCTTGGGCAACTCACTTAACCCTGATTGCCTCACCAAAAAGCAATAATAATAAAAATAATAATAACATTTATGTAGTGCTTTAAAGTTTACAAAGTACTTCACAAATATTATCTCATTTGATCCCTGCAACAAACCTGGAAAGTAGGTGCTATTATAATCCCTATTTTACAGGTGAGGAAACTGAGGCTGAAAGAAGTTATGTAACTTGCACAGGGTCTCACAGTTAGTGAATCTCCACTGGAAGAGTGTGGGCAGCCTACTTCCGAAAGAGTTAAGATGGCACATAATGGAGGTACCTTGGAGAGACAAAGGAGCATGCATGTTCTGGAACTGGCTCTTGTCTGCTAACCACATGGTGAATGGCAGCCTCTTTGACTGGCTGCATTTAAGGAATCAGAGCTGAAGGGAAGGGTAGCCCCTAAAAAGCCTTAGTAAGTCTCAGACTATCCCCTCTCTGAGTGATATTCCTACTCTGATGGTGTCTGTTGAAACGCAAATGGTCTAAGGGGAGAGGGGATTGCCTGAACAAAATGTGGTATAATATTGTCCTACAAGAAATGCTGACTATAAAGAATTTAGAGAAATTTTGTAATGCAGAGAGAGGTGAGCAGAACCAAGAGAATAACATAGAGAGAAACTACAATTATGTAAAGGAAAGGAAACTGAAATACATTAGAACTCCGAGCAATGCAGTGACAAACCTCGATGTTAGCTGGTGACTTATAGTTTTCTCCTCTTCTTTACAAAGAGATGGTCAATTAGAGATACAGAATGGGGCAGACATTGTCAGATATAGCCAACATATTTTTTTTTACTTAATTGTCCTCTTTCATTATAAGGATAATGGGTATAGCGGTCATTTCTTGAGAAAGGAAAGCATTGCTAAAAAGGCATCAATAAAGCATGTATTTTTAGGACAGGGTAATTTACTGCTGTGAATTATTTCTACCTTTCAGGAGAGCAAAATGGGATTTGAAAATAAATTTTACAAAAAGGGTCATATCCTTTGGCCAAATTATTCCACTATGAGGTCTGTACTCTAAGGATGTTAGTGACATTAAAACAAAGATACTTGTCTATATAGAAATATTCCTAGTAACACTATTTATTACAGCAAATAAAAACAACATCCCTGGAAATAGTGTGTGCAGTCACTGGAGGAAGGCTGAACAAATTAGGGCAATTAATGCAATGAAATATTGCTTTAGCATAAAGAGAAACAATAGGACGTGTTCAAATAAGTATGAGAGACTCATGTGCAGTAAGGCAAAGTGAAGGCCACAGAACAGGCTATGAAGACCGTATTAAAGAGCAATAAAACCTGCTAAATATAATGGTCAAGAATGGTACTGCTCTACTCTCTTAATTTAGCCATTGGTAAACAGCAAATATATGACTACAAAGATGCTGTTTTTAGGGGTGTGCTGGAGCCAGCTCCAGTGAGCCAATAGTTAAATTTTTAGTTTTGAGTTTTTACACCTCAGAAGTTGGCAAATATTACAAAGTAGGGCCTGATTTGTTGTTTTGTTGATTGTGTAGACTTAAGAAAGTGATGCAAAAAAAAATTAGTAATGCATGTTGAACTTGAAAATGCATCAAACACTTTTTGGAGACCCAGTTATTAAACATTTACTAGCACACTCCTGGTTGTATTGCATGTCATTATATGGACGGAAGTCATACAGTATCAAGTCTCCAAAGAACTGAAACGAAGGATCATGAAAAAGGCAATGGAAAAGTTCATGGCAGGTGTGAATAAACAACAATGGAGTATAAACATAGAACCCCACACGAAGTAGACTAAAGGATGTCCCAAGAAAATGTATGGCTGGAGAAGAGATGAACTGAGTGGCCACTTATTGAGAGTGAGGGATAACTGATGGACAGCCTGGGAACTCCACTGGTTTATATCTACATCAAACGATTTGGGGGAAGGCTTTCAGCACCATGCATGGATGGAATACCCACATACATGAGATCACAAATCCACTGAAGATTAAGATGGTTACATAATAATAATAATAATAATGATAGAATTTATATGGTGTTTTAAGGTTTGCAAAGTCCTTTACAAATACCTCATTTGATCCTCACAACTTTCTGAAATAGGTGCTATTATTGTCCCCATTTTACAGATGAGGAAACTGAAGCAGACAAAGGTTAAGGGACTTGCCCTGGATCACCCAGGTAGTAAGTTTATGAGGCCAGATTCAAACTCAAGTCTTTCTGACTCTGGGTCCAATGCTCTATAAACTCCACCACCTAGCTGCCTACAGTCATTTGCAATCTTTTTAATAGTTCTTCATTCTTGTTTCTTTTTTGTTTTTACTTCCTTTCTTTTGATTTTATTCATTCATTTGAGTAATACTTTGGTGGTGGATGTTAAAATAACATTTATCAATAAAGCTTATCAAAATAAGCTTTAAATTTGAAAAAAAATATTTTGGGGTCCCAACCCACCTTCATTGCAGATAGCAGAAGACTAAGGGTGTCAAATATTGTGAGTACTGTCATAGTATTATAAAATCATTGACTTAGAGCTGGAAAGGATCTCAGAAACCATCTATTCCAACATTTTTATTCTACAGATGAGAAAACTGTGTCCCAGAAAGGTTGTGACTTGCCCAAGATCATTCAGTTAGCAAGTGTTAAGAGGAAGGATTTGAACCCAGACCCTCCACCTACAGAATTAGTGCACTTTGGACAGGAATCATACATGTGTTGGTTGGTTTTATTGAACTTTTTTTTTCTTCTTTCTTTTTTAATGGCTCACTAGGTGTGTGGAGGAGGGAACGATATAGTTGGAAATGAATCATGCAGCAACAAAAACCATCAATAAAATAAAAATGTAATGTATAAATAAATGGGGAAAAGAATTTTTAAAGAAATTTAAAATGTTCTGATTCTTTATTTCAAAGTTAATGGTACGAGGTTAAAGACAAAGGCAATAGGGACAGACACAATGTGTTTTCTTATATGATACTTATGTTTAATGTTTGGTGTTACTTTTGTTTGGTTTTGCTTTTGTACGATAAGACAAAAATGAAGTGGTCCCTTGAGGGATTGTGTGTACATTTGTCTCTTCAAGTATATGAGTAGGTAAATACAGAGCAGTGCTGGTAAACATTTAACAAGTGGCTCTCCAAAACTGCTCCAAATGGCTCTAAAAAATTAAGTTCAGTTTGTATTCTTGATACTTCCTCCATCATTTTGTTAATCAACAAAACAATAGATCCATCAATGCTGCATTTGTAACCTTGGCCAGTTTTTGAGGTGTAAATGCTCAGGTTGTGAGTTTAACAATTAGGTTTCCCAAGCCCCAGCACAAACCTGGATAATACATAAAATGTGTGTGTACATATACATACACATACATATATGTATGTGTGTATATATATGTATGTATCTATGTATATATATATACATATATATATATATATATAAAAACACAAATATAAGAAAACTTTGGAGGGAGAGCACTCAGACCTAAGATAATCAGGAAAGGCTTCTTGTGCAAGGCAGTGCTTAACAAATCTTGAAAACAAGAGATTCTCGAGATGGAAATGAAAAGGAAGTACCTTCCAGGAATAGGGGACAGCTAATGCAAAGGTATGGAGCTAGGAGATGACGTTTCATGTGTGGGGTCCCACAACAACAGAAAAAAGCCAGTTTATCTTTGATCAAAAAAAATAAAGAAACAGCTAGGCGTGCTATGGTTTATGGTCCTATTACCTCATCACCAGTGATTTTTATTTATATGAAAACATTCTTCTACTTCCAGTACAAAAGAGTAAACTAAGAGTAGGTTATTTCTTTGGGAGGAAAATAAAGTAATTAATAGGGAACTTTGAAGGAGAAATTATTCATGGGGTTTTGATGTCAAAGTTCACAGGCTAGATGGGATATTTGGGGAAGAACATGCTCTCAAGTTTCCATGATGCCAAATCCCAGTGAGAACAGAGCCTGAACTCAAAAATATCTCTGCCAGCCATAGATCATAGAATTGGAACTGTAAGGAAACTTAGAGATCATTTAGTCCAACCCACTCATTTTGCAAGTGAGGACATTCAGGAACAGAAAGGTTAAGTGCCCTCCTCATGGTCACCTAGGTGGCACAGGTTGGATTTGAACCCTCTGACACCCAAACTATCGATCTTCCCAGTGTTCCATGCTGTTTCCCACTCTAAGGCAAGGGTTTACAACACCAGAAGCCTCAGAAATGACTAATGTACTTGAGGTGCAGAGATATTTTAATCCATGATGACAGTTTGTTCTGTCTCAACCTGCTACTGCTTCTCAGACCAGAACTGGGTTGCAAGCAAGTTTTGGAAGGCTTTGCTCAGCAAAGCAGAATTGTATAGCTAAAAGTAGAGAATTGTGTTCCTCCCTCAAAGTCAAATCTTGTGTTTTGCTTTCACACATTTGGTAGTATTTGAAATGAGTTTCCAGCACTGCCTTTCCACTGAAGGACTTACTATGTAGCTCTAATCAATCAATAAACAAATATCTATTAAGCATCTACTGTGCACCAAGCACTGTGCTAAATATTAAAGCTACAGAGACAAAAGCAAACCAGTCCCTGACCTCAAGGAGCTTAAATTCTAATGAGGAAGATCACATGTATATATACAGGTACGTACGAGACACAAACAAAGGTAACAAGGTAACCTTGGGGAATGGAGATGACAATAGCAGCTGCAGGATGAGGAAATGCTTCATACAGATGGTGGTCTGTGAACTGAATCTTGAAGGAAACCAGGGATTCCAATAAATGCAGATGAGGAGGAGTGCATTCTAGAGAGGGAAGACAACCAGGGCATAGACATGTAGATAAGGGAAAGAGTGCCATCTGTGAGGAATAACAAGAAGATTAATATGGATGGACCATAGAGCATGCGGAGGGAGGTGATGTGTAATAAGCTTGGAAAGTTAGGACAGAGCCAGATTGTGAAGAGCTTTAAAACTCAGACAAAGAACACTGAGGTAATAGGAGCCATTGGAGTTTGATGAGCAGATGGAGGTGGCCTGGTCAAACCCAAACTTTCATAAAATCACTTTTGGGGCTGTATGGAATCTAGATTAGAATGGGGAAGGACTTCAGGGAAGGAAACCAATTAGGAAGCCACTCATCCAAACAGGATGAGGATTTGAACTAGGGATGTGGTTGTGTGAATGAAGAGTGACATATATGAAGGATGTTGAAGAGGTAAAAAATGAGAAAATCAACTTGTTTTTCCAGTCTTTCCATCCACGTACTGAGAGAGAAAGAGGTGGGTTCCTACAAGATAACTCTGTTGCTATTCTGCACCACTGGCCTAACAACTTCAGGGTTCACTCTTTAATACTCTAAGATGGATGAGTTAATGGTCCAGTGCCTCAAATATATGAGCAAATATTTTCTTCTAGCATGACCAATAGCTTTCCCATTTTGGAGAAGATTTATGTGGAACTCTATCTCTAGCCATGGTCTTTAGATGTTGGAGTAAGTTAAAAACAATGCCTTTTGGGTACTTAACCCCATTGACTACACTATCAATTTTCCCAATCCCCAAAGAGCTTTTGGTACATAATATAAACTTCTGAGGCTATAATAAAGTGCCTCATGTTTAAATAATCTAACCATGTCCCTCCACCTCCCTTTTCCCATTACTCCTTTCCTTTTGAGCATGGCCCCACCAAATAACAAGGGTGTTGAAGTGAATCAGTCTTCCAGTTTCGAAGGCTTGTGAATTTACTGTTGCCTGGAAGCATTTCTGTCCCAGAAATGTTGAAGGCAAAGACCGTTTCAATATTAATTTCTTCCTCAATTTGTTCCATGCTATATGCCTCTCATTTTCATGTTGCCAGGCTGATACTTCTACACAGAAGATGCCTGTTCATTGAGTTTCTAAGACTCTCCAGTTAGTTGTGTTACATCCTTTAATAAACATCAAAATAACTCAAAGTCATAATAGGCACTTTAACAAAGTCTAAGATATGAGTTTCCCAGTCCTGCCTTTACTTACACATTGTCTTCTATTATCTACCATTATTCTAATTTTTTGATGCCCTGGGCAGTGCCTGGCAAATAGTAAGTGCTTGATAAATCCTCGTTACTTTGCCCTAGATAGGCAATATGGTATAGTAGATAGAAAACTGGCCTTGAAGACAAGACCTGGATTCAAAATTTGCCTTGGGCACATACTAACTACGTGATCCCTGCAAGCCATTTAACTTCTCAGTGTTCTAGGCAGCTCTCTAAGACTATGAGTTGTAGAGAATGTGGCCAACCTGCATTGGTAGAGGGAACTTCCTCCTCTAAGTGTTTCCTAAATAACTAAAATCACAAGGGTAGGCCTATCCCTATTTCTATCCTTATCCCATCTTTGATTTACCAGTAATGTAATAAGTGTGCCTGGATGGTAGGAGAACCCTTGTGGAGAAGAGGTGGGCCATCCCTATCAACACAAATTGATACTGATGGGGCAGACAAGCCAGCCTAGCTGAAGTAACCAGGAACTTTGAGGGAGAGATATCTCCCTCAGTTGGTATGAGGACAGTTGGCATGCCCTAAGTGGGTCAAACAACTTGGACCAACATCTCCCTTCAGATCCTGGTAAAACCATCCTTTGACCCTGAGCCCAAGAGCTCCAAGAATAGCAGCATCCATCACACCACCAGTGTTACTTCTAGCCTGACCCCCATAGCCAAAGTCCAAGAAAATGACTTGTGGAAATGAAATTGGCAACTCCCTCTGCAGGTGCTGAAATGCCTTTGTCCTCTGAGGCCACAGTTACTGAACCCATAGAAAAGAAAGTTGCTGATAACAAAATTGTTGGCACTGTCAAAATGGCTCAACACCAGGAACCAATCATTTTTTTAAATGGAAATGGCATTAAAGGAAATGTATCACCATCTGCTTTACCACTGTATCCAAAGGACCATGCAATCTGACCTGTAGCTAAAATCACCTCTCTATCTCTCCACATTAGCATGTGAGCTGCTGAAGAGCAGCAACTGCCATTCTTTGCTTTTTGTGTCCCCCATGCTTTGCACAAAGAAAGAGTCTAATAAACATTTTTCATTCATTCATTCATCCCTTTGAGTAATGAGAATCTGCAAATGGCCCACATTACTATATCTCTCCTTGGGTCTTTGTCTAGTCTAGAAGTTTGATTCATTCAAATACGGCTTGGCCTCTACCTACTCACCATTGCCCTTCCATTTCAGTTGCCTCATTTATCTAATTTCACACAATGTTATAATTTAAAAACACTTCAATTAAATTAGTAAATGCAAAGTAGAAGCAGAAGCATTAATTGCAGGTAACACAGATTGCACATTCCATTCAATCTCTATATCCAGATTCTCCCAAAGCAGAAATTCCCTCTAGGCTGTAGTCCAATTCACCTCTCCTCCATCATCTAGACAGGCCATGAGACTGGGAGAGAGAACTAGCCTGAAAGTCAATGTCCCATTATGGCCTTCCCATCTTCAAGTTAAATAGGAAATGAAAACAGACAACTCACAATTGATTGTCTATATTGAGATCAGAGTGTGCTGTGGAATCTTTCAATGATCTTCATGGTCCTGGCTATGTGAGTGAACAAAAGAGCAGGATATTGGGTCCTGTTCCTGAGACCTGTATTTCACTGGATCTGGAACTCTGTTGAATGATCTATCCCTGAAACCCACAGGAAACAAGACAACCGTCCCAGATGGTTTATGGCCATAGAGTGATGTCAGATTGTTATAAAACTAACACTGATAAGGGCAGGGGGACAAATATACTTCAGTCATCTCTGTGTCTCTCTCAGCCCTGCCTTTTTCACCTACAAAACTTCATGTCCAGAGATATCCATGCATATTGATCCACTCAGAAACCAACTCTCTATCTCATATTTTTTCTTTATATCCAAGTCTAGGAAACATAGCCTGTGGGGAAATGTAAGTCCCTAGACACCAGTAAGTCCCTAGACACCATGTGTTTGATTAATACAAATTTGCTAGCTCCAACTGTATTGTCAGAAGAAATAAAATAAAGGAAAATAAACATCTTCCATCCTCCACACAGATGCCAAAGTGATATTCCTAAAGTACAAACCTGACCATGTCACTTGCCTGCTCAATAAACTCTGTATTACCTCTAGAATCAAAACCAAACTCCTCTGTTTTGGTATTTAAAACCCTTTACAAACTAACTTCAACCTACCTTCACACGTTAACTCTATAGAACTCCCATTCACACACTCTATGGTGCAGCCAAACTGGCCTTCTTACTATTCATCACCCAAGACACTGATTATCTTTTCTCATCCCCATGACCAGAAGGTACTCCTTCCTCATTTGCACATCTTAGGATCCCTAGTTTCCTTCAAAGCTCAGCTCATGTCACCTTTTACATAATGTTTTCTTTCCTGGCAAAACATACACACAAACCCAACCCCACACCCCCTGACCCCCTATAATCTGCCTTTGTATTTACCTTGAACATGTTTTGTATATGATTATGTAGTGATATAGGGGACTGGTCAATGGGGGTTCAGTCCGTGTGTGTGTGTGTGTGTGTGTGTGTGTGTGTGTGAGTGTGTGTACAGTATGAGTCTTCTGATAGATAGTAAGCCCCTTGGAGGCAGAGACTTTTTCAATTTTGTCTTTATATTCCGAGGTTTGAGCTTGGTGTCTGACACATAGTAGGTACTTAATAAATGCTTATCAATTGATCTTAATTATCTGAATCCTTGACTGCTATGATATTTGAGTAGACTAATACAATTGTGTTTTTATAATTCCATAAACAAATGTCGTATATATGTCCAAGATAAAATGAGAAATTCAAGAGGATGTATGAATTCCCAATCATTTCTAAGATGCTGTTCCCCACCATCCTTTTTAATATTTATTATAGAATGAAAAATTAGTGCAGAATGAAAAGTCATGCATAAATTTGTATTGCTAAAAAATTCTGATTTTGTGTAATGCGATTTAAAGTCCTTCACAAAGCTCCTACTCTAACATATTGTTATGATGTGAAGATGATACTAGATTCTTGAAGCCTGGACCATGAGAACACACACCCTAGCAGACCTTTTCCAATGAAAAGGATTTTAGTACAACATAGGTTATACATCTATTGTCTGAGGATAAGCCCAGATAAATTCAGAGCCTCATCACCAGGTTGGCAGTAGGCTGATTAGTATTTCTAGCTACAGAAACTCTTGAGGACTGTCTAGTAAGGCACAGAGGGGGGTTGGTAATTTATATTGGTACAAAGAGAACCCTCACTGATGAAATCATAAGTCCTTGAAAATTTGAAGTAACTAGCAAGTACTTGTTAGAGATAGACAGGATATTGCTAAGAGTCTGCTTTTTTAATGAGTTTTATATGTAATTGCAACCTAATTTATTTTCAGGATAATCTGCAAACATCGCCAATTTTTGGCCTCATAATTTGTAGTAATTTTCTCACAGAAACGAGTTGGTCTACTGATAAGGAACAAAGAATGGCAAAAGGAGGTGACTTTTCTCATTACATTTATATATCACATTCACAATTATTACTATCTGGGTCCTTCTCTCCATCCTTTCCCCCCCATTTATGCTTTTCTTTCTCCTTTCTCCTTTTCCCTCCTCACTAATGTTTTGCTTTTGACTACCAACTCCCTCAGTCCCACCTCCCTTTTATTAACCCCCTCCCTTTTCTTTCCCCTTTTCACTCGTACTGCTATATCAGATTTCTATGCCTAACTGATTATGTTATTCCCTTCTTGAGCCAAATCTGATGAAAGTAAGGTTCAAACAATGCTCATCTCCCTCCCTTCTTTCCCTCTGCTGTAATAGGGTTTTGTGCCTCTTCCTGTGATGTAATTTGCTCTTTTATGCCTCCTCCTTTCCTATTCTCTCAATACATTTTCTTAGTTAGATCAGATTAATTCACTTACTTGGATCCATTTAACCCACTTGATTAGACTTTTTTTCATCATTTTATCAAAGTCAATTTATACCCACCCCCTTTATGTATACCCCTTTAACATGGTGTAATAACGATACAGTTGTCAAGAGTTACAAGTGTCATCTTCCCTTGTAGGGATGTAAACAATTTGCCCTTATTAGCAACATATTGTATCTTTCTGTCGCATTTGCCTTTTTATGTCCGTCTTGACTCTTGTATTTGAAGATCAAATTTTCTATTAAGCTCTGGTCTTTTCATCAAGAATGCCTGAAAGTCCTCTATTTCACTGAATGACCATTTTTTCCCCTGCAGGATTATACTCAGTTTTTCTGGGTAGGTGATTCTTGGTTGTAGTCCTATCTCCTTTGCCCTCTGGAATATTCTATTCCATGCCCTGCGGTCCCTTAATGTAAAAGCAGCTAAATCTTGTGTTATCCTGATTGCGTTTCCACAATACTTGAATTGTTTCTTTCTGGCTGCTTGCAATATTTTCTCCTTGACCTGGGAACTCTGGAATTTACCTACAATATTCCTAGGAGTTTTCCTTTGGGGATATCTTTTAGGTGGTGATCGGTGGATTCTTTCAATTTCTATTTTGCCCTCTGGTTCTAAAATATCAGGGCAGTTTTCCTTGATAATTTCTTGAAAGATAACGTCTAGGCTCTTTTTTTGATCATGACTTTCAGGCAGTCCAATAATTTTTAAATTCTCTCCCCTGGATCTATTTTCCAGGTCAGTTGTTTTTCCAATGAGATATTTCACATTGTTTTCTAATTTTTCATTCTTTTGGATTTGTTTTACAGTGTCTTAATTTCTCATAAAGTAATTAGCTTCCAATTGCTCTATTCTAATTTTTAAGGAAGTATTTTCTTCAGTAATCTTTTGGACTTCCTTTTCCATTCGGCCAATTTTGTTTTTTAGGGCATTCTTCTCCTCATTGGTTTTTTGGACCTCTTTTGCCATTTGGGTTAGGCTATTTTTTAAGGTGTTATTTTCTTCAGTATTTTTTTGGGTCTCGTTTAGCAAGCTGTTGATTTGTTTTTCATGATTTTCTGGCAAAACTCTCTTTTCCTCTACTTCTCTTACTTGCTTCTCAAAATCCCTTTTGAGTTCTTCCAAGGCCTGGGACTAATTCATATTCTTCTTGGAGGTTTTGGATGTAGGAGCTTTAGCTTCATTGTCTTTTTCTGGTTGTATATTTTGATCTTCTTTGTCACCAAAGTAAGATAATATAGTCTGACTCTTTTTGTGCTGCTTAGTCATGATCCTGGCCAATTACTTGAGTTTTAACCTCTTTGTTAAGGTAAAAGTCTGCTTTCAATGTGGAGAATGTACTGTCCCAAGTTTTGGGGGTTTGTACAGCTGTTTTCAGAGATACTTCTAGGGACCTGAAAACGTTCAGTTCTTCCAAGGTGCTATGATAAGGGGCAAGGTGTTTTCTCTCCACCGCCACAAGAAGCTTCACCACACCAGTATTCCTCCTTGCCCCAGGACCGTCCCTCAGAACTGTGAACTAGATCCAAGCACCAGTAAAGCAAGAGATTCCTGCCTCAGCACTGGCAAAGAGATCCCTGAAATCCCCCTCTGATCAGCCACTGGATTCCCCCTCAGTCTGTGGGCCAGAAGCTCAGGAAACAGCCACGGCCTCCGGGGCGGCTGAGACCTAGCTCCTTCTCTCACTGCAGTCACAGACTTTTCCCATTCACCTTCCAAGTTGTTTTTGGCATTCGTTGGTTGAGGAGTCTGGAAAACACCACAGCTGCCCGTGATTCAGTCCTCTGAGGCCTGCTTCAGGGTCGCTGCAGCCTGCGTACCCACATCGAACTGCGCTCCTCTCCTCGCCCGGCGAGATATACCTTTCCAATCAACCATCCAGGCTGTCTTTGGCTGGAAATTTGTTTCACTCTGTCTTTTTGTGGGTTCTGCTGCTTTAGAATTTGTTTAGAGCCATTTTTATAGGTATTTGGAGGGGTTTGGAGGGAGAGCTCCAGCAAGTCACTGCTTTCACTCTGCCATCCAGCCACTTTTTTTTTCAAACAAGGTATTTCAGAGGTGAAGATGATGAGAAAATGAATTCCTCGGTATGAGGACAACCAATGCAAAAAATTGGAAATGAGAGATGAAGAATGTGAGAATGTGAGAAATACCAATAAAGACAGTCTGACTGGACTATAGAGTATGAGAAAGGGATTAAGGTATAAAAAGGTTAGAAATACAGGTTGAGATCAGGTTATAAGAAACTCTAAATGTTAAAAAAAGAGTTTATAGCTTATCCTAAAGACAATAGAAAGCCAGTCGAGTTTATTGAGTAGGGGAGTAACATGGTCAGATCTGATCTTTAAGAAAATCACATATCAGCTGTGCAGAGGACAGAATGGAAAGAGAAGACATTTGAGGTAGGGTGACCAATTAGGAGGTTCTTGTGATTCTCCAGGTGAGATAAGATGTGAGTCTGAGCTAAATCAGTGACACTCCTTCTATTGGAGTGGAGAGAAGGACAAATGTGAAAAGGACGTGGAGGTGAAATTGACAGGACTTGACAACTAATTGGACAAGACGGGTGATGGAGAGTGAAGAGTCAAAGAAGATTCCGAGGCTGTGAACCTGGGTGACTGGAAAAAGTGGAGTACCCTTGACAGAAATGGAGAGGGATAGGGCTTTCATGAAACTTGATTTAAGCTAAACCACTCTTCACTATCACAAAGAAGTAGCTAGCTAATTGACAGTGCTCCCCATTTGTAAATACTCTGCCACAAATAATGCTGTGCCTTCCTTATCACAAAGTCTAATTTTGTTAGATTTGATAGACTTAAATGCTCAAAGTTTTTCATTTCCTGTATTTCTTTGAGGTTGAAGTTGGCTTGTGATGGTGTTCTAATACTGGCACCTTTTCCAGAAGCATATTTGACAATGTGTTGTTAAATTGAATCACACCTTTTCCAGAATTACACATTTTTTCCCCTTTGCTTTCTAAGATAAGAAGCTACTGATGCTTTTTCGTTTGACCACTGTATTAAATGCCTTCCAAACTGATTGTGTGACCATGATCAAATCATTTAATTTTTCTAGTCTTCAGCATCCTCATCTGTTAGTAGAAGCCAAAGAAAGATCAGGCTATCATTTATTGCTGGGATAAAGTGGAACAAAGGTATCCAGCGTTTTTTGTTCCTTAACCATTAAGCTTTTGTCTTTCGCATAGAACAGAGAAGCAGGGTAGGGAAAATTAAAAGTGGTTACTCACCAGTTTTATTCAGGCCTTCTCTGTTTGAAGAAATAAAGAGCTGAAGATATCTGCCAGAGCCAAGGAGTATTATAAGAACTAAAATGGATTTTCTGATCATAGGTCAAATCAGAGCTGAACTGAGGGATTCAGAAGGGAAGGTAGAAGAAAGAGAAGGTCAAAGAAGAGTTCATAGAGCCAACAAGACCTAGGCTTGGGTATCTGTTGACTGGCTAAGGGGAAAAGTTTCATTAATAGTGGCTAAGAAAGCTGACTGAAGAGAGTAATAGTGTTCCCCCTAATGGGGAGAGACTTACTAATGACAGCACCCCATAGGGAATGGAGGATGAAGACAGCACCTCAGCTGAAGACTATAATTGAGGCCCATAGAAGAGCTAAAAGAACTGGGTATAATAGCTGTAACCTTCCTTTGAAGGGGAAAGAATTATTAAGCACAGTACTCCTAGTAGATTTTGGAAAGAGTCTGACATAGCCCTGAAAAGGAGACATAATGCTCAGTGGGGAACAGTCTCAGCAGAGAGCAACATGATGTCATCTCCAGAAGAAATCAGCAGCTCTGTAGCATTGCAGATGTAAGTCGCTCCTCCCTGAGTCTGCTCATGCCATATGTGTCCCCTGTGTATTCCCTTCCATGCGTGTTTTCCTGGCTATGTCTACTCTTTCTGGTGACAGTGTATGTGTTTGTGAGAAGATTTCCCAAGTTATATGGGGGGAATATTCTATTACTACTTTTCTTACTATACTATTTCATGAAAAAAGATATTTCATGAAATGTCTTTGCTTCAAATGAATTATGTTCTCTGGCTCACGAGTAAAAATAAACATTTTGGTAGGATTCTTACAAGTTATGGTTTTTCCCAAGTGAATGAAGACCTACAGAGTACCATGAATGTGAGACAGCCTTCCTGGGGCAGCCAATATGTTAAAGGTGAGTATTCTGGGCACATACATGATTTCATTAATACAGGGGACTCCCAGAATGGAAATTACCTCTACTAATGCAGAATAGCAACTCATTTGTAACTTACACTCTTAGAGAGTTGCCTGGGGCACTGAAGTGAGTGATTTATCCATGGTCACACACCTAGTGTGTGTCAGAGGCAGGATAGAACCCAACTTCTTGACTTTAAGACCAGTCTTCCGTTCTTTTCATCACTCTGCCTCTCTACCAGAAGATGCCAGCAAACACCTTATTTAAATCCTTGCAAACTTGTCAAAAACTTACAACTCTTTGCATTATAAGTTTCAACTCAGAGGTTAAAGCCAAGTGGGAACGGAAGGAGAAGGCACATCTCAACAAATCCAAACATGCCTTCTTTTTGCCTTCTTGTTATGAAATGTTTATCTTATGCCCTCTCTCCTCTCAGTTTCTTTCATCAGAGATCAACCTGTGAATCATCAATCAAATTTTAATCCAGTGTTATGATGTTGTGTTGGGCATTTGAAGTTTATTTCCATTTTGTGTTTGCTTAACACTACATAGTTAGCCATTATGAATGTCAAGTAATACATTTTTCTTGTCTTTCTTAGCCCCTAAAGCAATTTAAAATAAATTATTTCAAAATTTTCAAAACTGTCTGCTGATTTTTCCTTCTTACAGGCAAAATATTTTTATTTCCTTAAATCTTATTGTAATTGTCACTCATCTTTGCAAATATAATTATTAGTAATGTTGTTTAATGTTTATTCTTAGATATTTTAATAGAGATAGATAGATTGATTGATTGATAGACAGACGTAAGAAGTCAACTAGTCAACTGGATATGAAGTCTGAATCACAAGAACATAACCAATATGCTGTGCTTCACCTGGTGGAGACATATCCTAACTTCAGGCAATTATCAAAGTGTGTAAAAGAAAAAATGCTTCTTGATTATGAGCCTTGCAAACTCAAACCTGTAAAGTAAAAAAAATAATGCTCCAAAAGGGGCTAAAAGACAAAAATATTTGGTTAGCAAAAAGACTGACTGTGAACTGGTGTGTGAAGATTTCACATGCATAATGGCTTTATGATTTATGAAGACATCGCCAATTCAATTCAATTAAACAAACATTCACTGAATGTTGGCTATCAATGGTTAATGGCCCTGAAGACTTTGGTATAAATGAGTTAAGAAAGATGTATGAAGCAAATATCAGTTTGAAGGAAATATTCAAAGGGGAAGCATCAGATGGTGATCCCAATGCCAAGCTCCAAGAAGTAAAGATTTCTGAGATGGCCTCACTGATAGAGGATGGCTGCCTCCATGGAAGACTTGGTCGTCTATCTATCTATCTATCTCTCATGGCTCCTTAGCCCAGAGATGAAGGATAAGGCCCACTTTTCAGGGAAGAGAACAATTATTTATTAAGCACCAACTACATGCTGGTCACTCTGTTAAGAGCTTTACAAATATTACCTCATTTAGATTTTAAATCTAATCTTCAAATGGTTGGTGTTCTTCTCTTATCTTGTGATCCCTTTGAAAAGTAAACTTCTTCCTTGCAGTTCTGTTGAGACTTAAGTAAGTAACATGAGCAAGTAAAACTACCAAGGGAAGAGGATCATGTCTGCAAGAGTGGAGAAAATGGCTTCAAATAGGAAAGGTTTATTTAAGTCTTTCAATTTTCAAGTTTTCTCAAAAGGCAGAGAGCTTGAAGGAAGCTTCAATGCTCTTGCCTTCTTTTTAGTATTTCTTTGTTTTCAGGACAAATGCAAGTTGATACCTGACTGTAGTGAGAAGCTAATTTAGCTAATTTACAAGCTACAACTGCTGTGCTCAATGAATTTCTAGAAAATTTAATTCTGCAAAATTATTACTAAGTACTTACTATCAACCAAGAGTGTGCCAGGTGATGAACCTGGAGTCAAGCACGCAGCCATACTCTAGAGTTTACAGTAGAGTTGGAGTCCTTGATTCAATCTCCTCTCAACCATCAACCTCTTTCTTCCTCTCTCTCTTCCTATCCCTTCTTTCTTTTCTCTCTTCCTTGAGTCTTCAATCTCCCTTCTTCTTCTTCTTCTTCTTCTTCTTCTTCTTCTTCTTCTTCTTCTTCTCTCTCTCTCTCTCTTTCTCTTTTTCTCTGTCATTCTCTCTCTTGTTTCTCCTCTCCATACAAATATCCTTAAGAATCCACTATTCCTCTGTTAAACTTCTGGAAAGAATATTTCCTCACTGCAGACTCCACTTCTCAACTCTGAGCAATCTGACTTTTGTCTCCATCACTCCACTGAAATTACTGTCTCCTGTTTCCAGTGATCAGATCTATATTGTCATCTCTAATAGCTTTTCCTCAGGCCCTCACGCTCCATGACCTCTGCAGAATTTAACATTGTTGACCACCCTTCTCCTTCTAGATATTCTCTCCTCTTTTGGTTTGTGACATTGTTCTCTCCTGGTTTTCCTCCTGGTTCTTTCTTCTTTCTTCCTCTTCCTCCTTCTCTTCTTTCTTTTATTTCTCCTTCTTCTCTGCCTTCTCCTCCTCCTCCTCCTCCTCCTCCTCCTCCTCCTCCTCCCCTCCAAAGATCTGCCTTAGGCCACTTATCATTTAGCTCTAAACTCTCTCTATCACTGATCTTATGACCCACCCCCATCCACTCCAGTCATCACCTCTAAGCAGAAGATGAACAGCTCTGTATATCCATCACAGACCTCCTCCTGTCAGAATTCCAATTCTACATCTCCACCTGGATGTGTTCAACTGGATGTGTTAAATGCACAAGGTTTTAAACTGAGCTCATCATCTTCCCTCTAAAACATGGCCCTCTTCACATTTTCCCTCTTTCTGATGAGAGTGATCTCTCTCAGCTCAGGGCATTTTCTCTGGCTGTCCCCCAGGCCTGGAATGCCTTCCCTCCTCAACTCCACCTACAGACTTCCTTGGCTTCTAGGATAAAATATAATCTCTTTTGCTTGACATTTAAAGTTCTTCAACCAGTCCCCTCCTATCTTTCCATCTTCATTATATATCACTCCTTTACACACACACACACACACACACACACACACACACACACACACACACACACACACCCCAATGCAATTTTATTGCCTTTCTTTCTATTCCTTCTTCATTACACTGCATCTCTCATTCTCTATGCCTAGAACACACACCCTCATCCCCATCTGTTGGAATTCCTTGTATCCTTCAAGACTCAGCTCCAGTACCACCTTCTGCAAGAAGCCTTTTCTGGTGTCCATAATAGCTTGTGGTGACTGTTCCTCCAAAATTCTCTCATATCTCATTTATATGTGTTTTGTATATACCCATATATGTGAATGATGTCTCTCCATTAGAATGTAAGTGCCTTAAGGACAAGGTCTTTTATCTTTCTGTCCTCGGTACCTTGTAGATAACTAAGGCACAGTGGATAGAACACTGGGTTTGGAATCAGAAAGACCCAGCTTCTTGAGTTCAAATCCAGACATTTACTAGCTGTGTGACCCTGGGCAAATCACTTAACCCTGTTTACCTCAGTTTCCTCATCTGTAAAATGAACTGGAGAAGGAAATGGCAAACCAGTCCAGCATCTTTGCCAAGAAAACCCCAAATGAAGTCGTGAAGAGGCAGATATAACTGAAAAATGATGGAACCAGAATAACAACAAGTGCTTGATGATTGATTAAGAAAAAAGAATAGTTATCTGAACATGGGGAAAGGGTGAACAGGAATAAAAAGCTAAACCCACCAATGAGTAGCTTGATCAACTTTCACTGCCCACTCTTTTGGTTGACTTTAAGAGTTCTAGATGCTGGATTTTATAGGTTTGGTTGCATGCTAGTTTTGTATCTACCAGTATTCCATGTTGTTGTTGTTCAGCTGTGTCTGACTCTTCCTGACCCCATGGACTACAGTTTACCAATACTGTTCATGGGGTTTTTTTAGCAAATGATACTGAAGTGGCTTGCCATTTCCTTCTCTAGCAGATTAAGGCAAACAGAAGTTAAGTGACTTGCCCCAGGTCACGGAACTAATGAGGGTCTGAGGCTGGATTCGAACTCAATGGTCTTCCTGACTCCAGGTCCTGCGCTCTATCCACTGAGCCACCTGGCTGCCTCACCAGTGCTTATTGATTGCCCATGTTGTGGTCTTTCAGCAGAATAGGTAGGTTGGGTAAATTAGAAAGGAGATCATTTGGCATAGTGTTGTACTCAACCATATGGAAGCTATACAACGGTGCCACCTAGTGGTCTCATTTATGACTCCTCTCATTCCCATTCCACACCCAGGCAATACACAAATTAAGCTGATTCTAAATCCCAAATTGCTATTTCCCTTTTCATTCCCACTGTCACCATCCTAATTCATGTCCTTGTTACTTCTTACCTGGCGTAGTGCAAAAGTCTCTAAAATCGTATTTGGTGTTGAGTTGTTTCTACTGTATCTGAGTGTGATCCCATTTGGGGTTTTCTTGGCAAAGATACTGGAGTGGTTTGTCATTTCCTTCTCCACTCCATTTTACAGAAGAGGAACTGAGGCAAACAGGGTTAAGTGACTTGCCCAGGTCACTATCTTTCAATCGCTCTCCTTCCTCAATTTATCTTATATATGTAGGCAGATTAGTCTTCTAGGCATCTTAAATTCATTGTGTCCAAAAGAGAAATCATTCATCATCTTATCCCTCTCAACTCATATCTCTTCTGAACATCCCTATTTTTGTCTGGGACGCCACCATTCTTCAAATCAACCAGGTTCACAAACTCAGAGTCATCTTTAATTCCTCACTGTATTTCACCCTCCATAACCAATTAGTTTCTAAGTCTTGTTGATTTTACCCCTATATATCTCTTGTACCCATCTCCTTCTCCCGATTCTCACAACCCTAGTTCAGGCCCTCATCAACCTTCTTTTATCTGGAACAAGTCTTTCAGTCAGTCAATAAACAGTCTATCAATAAACATTTATCAATTGCCTACTATGTACTAGGCACTGAGATACAAAGAAAGTCAAAAGATCTGCTGTCAGAAAGTTCAAAATCTAATGGAAGAGACGACATGTAAAGAACTACTTATGAACAAACTGTTTACAGAATAAAAGTGAAATAATCAACAGGGAGACTGGGAAAGGCTTCCTGTAGGAGGTAGGACTTTAGTTGAGATTTAAAGAAAGCCAGAGAAGCCAGAATGGAGATGAGGAGGAGAGCATTTCAGGTATGGGGGACAACCAGTGAAAATACCCAGTTAAGAACAGGAGACAGCAACAGCAACAGAAGAAACCTGTTACAGGTCCCTGAGTAACCTCCTTCCATCTTGGCAACCTTCATACTGGTCATATTAGGGCTTCTCTCAGCTCAAAAGCCAGAATCTCTGAGTTATGCAGGTTCCTATCATTCTATATGGAAATCCATCAGCACACAGGTATGGAGGGGGCCACCATGGAGAGGAAAGGGGGCTAGAATTTTGTCAAAGGGACCTTGGAATTGTTTAACGCTGTGGTTGCTACTTCTTGTGTGATCATTTGATATTGTTCGTGTTGTTCTGCCCATAAGAACGTGAGCTCCATGAAAGCAGGGACTCAGACTTTCTCTACCATGCCCGGAACCTATAACGAATTTTCAACTTCCTTTTATGTATGTGCTGTCTTCGCTCATTAGAATGTAAGCTCCTTGAGGGTGATTTTCTTTCTGCTTGTATTTGTATTCCCAGAGCTTAACACAATTCCTGGAACAAAGTAAGTGCTTAACAAATGCTTGTGGACTGACTCAATCTACCCTTCCTCCTAACCTTCCTATTTTGGGGTTGAAAGGGAATGGCAGCTAAGATGGGGACTGGATACTTTAGCTGGGAATTCAGAAGCCAAAAGGACCAGGCACGGAGGCAGCCAGAGAAAATGTCCAGAGGCTGGAGGCAAGAGATGGAATGTCCGACCCACCTAACTTTGTAGAACCGGGGCCTGACCCATACGGGACTGAGAAATCCCAAAACCGCTGGGAAAACTGAAACGCCTATTTACCTACAGACTCTTGCCCACCTCGTGGGTGGGACCACCTGAGAGACAAAGCCTTTATTGCTAAATTACTGAGGGGGAGGGGCTACCATACCGGGGAGGCGGGACAGAGACAAAGCCTTTATTGCTGAATTACTGAAGGGGCGGAGCTACCTACACTGGGGAGGCGGGGCCAAGGCAAATTTATTGCTAAATTTTGAGGAGGTGGGGCCACCTACGAGAGGAAGAGCCTTTATTTCTGAATAACCAATAGGGAGAGGCGATTCCAAGAGACACGCCCATAGGCGTGGCTTTAGTGGTTGAATTATGGAAGAGTGAGGCCACTCATGAGAGGTCCACCTCTTGCCTTTACTGCTGAATTATTGAGTACAGGCCACCCATAGGAAGCGGAGCCTTTATTGATAAATAATGGAGATGGCAGAGCTACCCACAAGAGGTGGAGACTCTAAGTCCGTAGTGGGGAGAGCCCGGAGGCGGAGCATTTAACACAGAGTAGTATTAAATTACTGAGAGGCCGAGGTACCACCCAGAAGAGGCGGAGCCTGCTGGCAGGAGGGGCTACCCTCGAGGAGAGGAGCCTTGTTGTTCAATTGCGATAAGGCCGAGCCACACACAAGAGGCGGAGTATTTCAGGAGGCGGGCCCGGAGGCGTGGCTTTTGCTGTTGTATTACGGAGGGGCGGGGTGAGAGCAGAGGGAAGGGCCGCCGCTTGGAGGTGGGCGGGGCGAAGGCGGGAGCTTGCTTTGGGTTGGTTGGCGGGCTTGTCTGTCAGGGCCGGGGGTGGGACTCGGTTTGTTTCCTTCCTTCATGGTCAGGGGTGGAAGATGGCGGCCGCGGGACGGGCTGCGGCGGCCTGTGAGGGGGCCTAGCTTCCCCGCCTTCGCCCTCCCCCGGAGGAGAGCTATGCGGCCTGCGGGCCAGCAGCAGGGAGGAGGCGGAGCAGAAGGAGGAGGCGGGCGGAACCGCCGCCCGGGAGCCGCTGAGCGGCACAGGTATCCTCCTTCGAGGCCTGCCCCTCACCCCCTGGGGTGGAGCGGCGGGAATGAGGAGGCGAGTTCTGGGGAAGTGAGGCGCGGAATTCCACTGAGCTCCCCAGTGCCCCCACCATAGAGAGCAGGAGTCTGGAGCGCCTGGATTCAAATCCTCCCCGCCCTCCTCGGCCACTGACGTCACGTCTGTGTACACCTTCCCCAGCACTCGATCCTCCAACGGAGTTTAACGAGCTGCCTAACCCAGCCCAAGTCCCTGTCTGCATCTTGGCGTTTGGGGAATCTGGGGGAATGGTGGGTTGGGGTGGGAGGAGGCCGGTGTGCCCTCCTAAAGTTGTGTCCAACGTGCAGAGCAAAGGGACAAGGTGGGGGTGCGGAGCTCTGGGCAGTGGGGGCTGATGGGCGCCTTTGTGTCTTCCCTTCCCGAGATGGATGAATTCAGGGACCTGGGAGGGGGGAAGGATCAGAGGGTGTGACTGTCTGGTCTAAGCAATGAAAGCCAGTTCAGAAAGCACGGCCGGGGCGCTGTGAGGTGCCCGCACCCCCAAACTGGGGCTGTCAGAGTCACCTCATCTTTTATTGGGTAGGGTCTTATCCGCTTGTAATCTTAGCGTGGTACCTGTCGCGTGGTAAGCGCTCAAATACTTGATCTAATTGTTTAAAATACTACAGAGGTCAGGAAGGATGAAGATTGTAAAGGATAAGTAAGGTCTTTACATTTGACAGTCAAGAATCCGATGAGGAAACTGAGTCCCAGAGAGATGAAGTCACTTGGTCAAAGTCCCGTGACTGTGAAATGTCAGAGACAGGATTTGAATCTGGGTCTGCGGCTCCGGAGCTCGTTGTCTATCCCTTCACCATGCTCTTCAATAGCATGTTATCTGGTAGTACAAAAAACAAAAATGCAGCACTCCCTGGCCTCGGGGAGCATACGTTATCTTAGTCTTGTTAAGGACTCATTCACAGGAGGAGACCTAGAAGGTAATGGAGCTTTCATCTACTGGATAGCACAGAAGCGGTGGTAGAACATACTTGGCAAGTCAGTATAGCCAGCTGAGAATGTTGGAACTCATGTGACTCTGGACATTAGTGAAAGAGTTTCTTCCCCAAAAGGAAGCAAGGTCAAAATTCTTTTGCTCAAATTACCTCATTACATTGTAGATTTGCTCTGTCCTGTTAAGCTAGGGGGTGACCAAATTTTCTAGGAGTGGTCCAGGTGATCAGATATTGATATATTCAGGACACATGAATCTTTTTACTTTTACACCAACCAGTCAATCTAAATGATACCTGGCAGCAATCGTGAAGTTTCACTTCAAGAGGTAGTGGTTAGTCTTGGTCCTCACCAGCTGTGCTGGCTAGGTAAAACTGTGCTTGGAATACTGACCCCTTGGATTTGGATGTAAAGAACCTGAATATCCATTTTGCCTCTGCTGCTCATTTGATGTGTAACCTTGAGAAAGATGCTTCCCTTGCCTTCAGTTTTCTCACTGAGTCACTCTGACTCTGAATGTTATAATCATAAAGGTGTTTCAGCTTCTTGCTTTCATGGGAACACAGGAAGAGATTTACTTCTCCCTTTTCCCCCTTGAAGTAGTAGGTTTGTAGCACACTTCAGTGAATGGGTTTCACTTTCTCCCCAGACTCTCATTGACATGGTGAATATTTATTTAATCATTTTAGGACTGTTAGCACCACATTGGCAGCCTGTGCTTGAGTATTCTGGTACAGCTTTTAAGACAAAGGCTGTATAATGATCCCTGAGCTCTCTAATCTTCAGTCTTCCCAATGTTGGTGACTTTGAATACGGTGTAAACTCCAGAACTCCTGGAGGAGATACCCCCTTAACCTTACCACCAGTGCCCCCATCACTACCTCATGGCTAGACACTGCCCACTCTGCTACTCCCTGCAGGAGAGAGAACCCAACATCTTCATTCCCCTTGAACTCTTGGGCTCTTTCCTGCCTCTCCCTTCCCCGTAGTAATGGGCAGACAGCAACCTTGCCAGGCTGAAGCCACTTGGATAGGCAAGGCCTCATCAGCGACAATCCTTTGTCACTGCACCCAGGCGCTGCCATCCAGTCTTCTAGTGTACCATAAGGATCCCTGTGCCTTACGTTCATTGTACCACTGAACCCTTAAGGCTTTTAGGCCTTTCTGCCCTGCAGTCAAACTACCATATGTGTAGTTTCAGCCAATTAGATTGTGAGCTCCTTGAGAGTAACAATTGTTCCTCTTTCCTGTTTGTATCGCCATCCCACCCCACCTTGGGTTCTGGAAGTCACAAGATTAAACACATAACAATAAGAGGTCGGTGACATACCATAATTTGAGAATGAAGAAATATAAAGTACTTTTGTAATTCAGAATGCATAGCACAATATAGGTTCTTTGATATTTTGAAAAGTCTATGATTTTATCAGTGTCTGTACATATTCAAACAGATTGTAACTCCTTTATGTCATCTCATCTTTAAGATTCTTCTTCATGTGCTCTTTTAGGTCCTGCATGGAATATCTACCCAATGCATTTGAGGCATTTTTGTTCTTTAGTATCTTGGAGGGCTGCAAGTGTCTCAGGTTGTTTTTCCATTTACGTATGTTCAAGGATTCAGGGTTAAAAGAGACTTTACATGTTATCTATTTCAGGTAAAGAAACTGAGCCCCAGAAAGGGAAGGTGACTCCCCAAATTCTGGTCACACCAGTGACTTAGTAAGTGGGAAGAGAACTAGTGTTTGAATTCTGGCCTTCTGATTCCAGTAGAGTCTTCTTTCCACAACTCCAATGAACAGCTCACTTCCTTTATGGTCATCCATATCTTTAATCTTGCCTTTTATACCACTGCTTGCATGCTAGTCATTGTTGGTAACATACAGTAGCCTACTTACTCTCACTGTGCATCTTTCTATTTCTTTTTCAATTATTTATTATTTTAATTCTTCTGAGATCATGGCATTCCACAATTTACAGCCAAAAAACATTAGCAAGAGAATATTGGTGTCACAGAGATGGCTTTTCTCAGTGGAGGAGTATTCAGAATCCCTGTGAAGTACTTAATGTAATAAATTTTGCTTGATTAAAAGTGAGACATATATTGAGGCGTGTATGTGTTTGTGTGTGTGTGTGTGTGTGTGTGTGTTGCATCATTATTTTAGTTAAATGTGAATAATAATAATGAATATGATAATGGTGACAAGGAGGCAGAGTAGGACAGAGAAAAGAGCACAGAATTTGGAGTCAGGTCCTGGGTTTGAATCCTCCTTCTGCTTCATATCTGTGTAACACTTGGCAAATCATTCCACATCCTTCAGTCTTAGATTCCTCTTCTGTAAAATGAAGTAGTTGGATTCAAAGACCCAAGTTTCTTTCCAGTTCTAAATCTATGATCCTAAGATTGTGACGTTGCTTCTCAGTGGCTCCGTTTCTTCCTTAAAACAGGGATAATAGTACCTACAGAACTGACCTCAGGGTTGTTGTGAATCACAAATGTGATTATTCGTGTAAAGCATGTGTCTAACTCTGTAAATGTCAGTTATTTGGTATGTGGGCTTTCAAATAGGTCTTATGTTATTCAGAGGTTTTTAAAATAATATATTTTAAGATTCAAATATGTCCATTTCAGGAGGCACAGTTTAAAACTATTTAAAAAAAAAGAAATAACATAGATCTAACATATTCATGTGATACAATTAGGTACTTGTCCCTGTTTTAGCAGTAGGGGACCTTAGCAGGAATCTGGTTTTCAAAACTGAAATTGTTATTCATAGTCAGATAATAATGTTGTTTATAGAGTAGCCATGCCTTTTTCTTCCTCACTTTTTCTTTTGACCATATCAGTACTCATTTGACCCATAATTTTGTCCCTGTAATTAGCTTAGTCCTTAGAATAAATTTCCCTAACCAAATAAAGCAAAGAAATTGTTTTCTTCATAATTCTCACCTAAGTAATTTTATAAGCCACAGAAGACTTGATAACAGTTTGGGAAACTAGCAAGACATTTTTATTTTAAGAGATATACTGATACTCATCACAATTCTAGACTACACATCACAGGGTAGGTACCATCCTGAGAATGGTGAGCTGAAATCTGACAACCACAAAAAGATAGAAAATGTTTTTAATGTGTGTTGCAAATGTACAAATAGTAAAGTATAATAGGAAGCTTGGGAATGGCAACAGTAGTCAAGAATGGTATAGTGTTAGACTTGGCTTTTGACCTTCTGGAATTTCCTGTCATTCCTACACTGCCATATCTCTGTTTTACCACTTTTACCCCATTTGCTTAGCTCCGATTGGCCTCAGAAAGCATCGACCCTGAGGACAATATGTAGAGTAGCTTAATTTTGATCTTTGTGCAGTAGAGATATAAAATGGCTTGCATCTGAAATTAAAGATGCAGGATTGATGTTACATGTTCTGGGTTATTTGTGATTGATGGGAATTAGAATGGAGAAAAAGAGTTCCATTTTAAAATAATAAAATCAATGTTTAAAGATCACTGTAGTTAGGGGGAAAAACTCACATTTCAAAATTTAAGCAGAACTTGGAACGTTGGGAACAATTTGTTCAAAAAATTTTAATTAATGGAACTGTAGGCATTCTGTTCTAGAGAGGCTTCCTAGGAAGCACTGTTAAATGGAAGGGTAAGAATGTTTCTGAATATGATTGCTGGATATACATTGTCTACCATGTCTGCTAGCAGCATGATTGAATTGAAGGCAAAATTGAGATGTATTAGTCTTAAATATTTAAGTAATGACCTTTCCATGTAAAGAATTGAGGATGCAAACTTTATGGAAGATAAAACTGCCTGAGTAGATCAATCCCTACTGTTTCATGGTATAAAAATTACCTTTAAAAAATCTTCAGATTGAACCATACTTAATATCACCCTAGCCTAAGATTTTGTCTCTGTTAGTGGCACCAAGATTAATGGTTTATAGGAGACAGTTATCTTCCATAACAACAAACTCAGAAAGTGAGCTTCATATTCTCACCAAAATATTCCGATTCCCTGAAGAATAACCTTTAGATTCATTTATCTGATGATTTAATACCTTTCCTGAAAAGATTCAGCCTTGAAGGTTGGTTGGTTCCTTCGTATAAAAGTTGTCTCCTACCAGAATTTCACTTGTCTGTTCATTTCATGGGACTCTGAAGTAGAAAAACCAATTGTGCCATTCTATATATATTTTAAAATCTCTAATTCTACTTGTAATGCCCATTGAATTAGTTGATTTCTCATTAAATATTTTATAGTTAATTAATCATTATTACATCAATATTTCTCTGAAGGACATTTGGAAATTACTTCATTAGGAAATCATCAGAATTTCCTAAGACATAGGGATTTTTTTTTTCAAACATCAGTAGGGCCTACATATAGGAATTATTCACTGAAAAAAATTCCAAATGCCAAAAATAATTTTTGTCTTCATAGCTAAAGTGGAATAGAGATTCTCATTAGACATCAAGACCCATAAACTTTCCTTCTGATTCGCTAGTTGCATATCCATCTTCTGTTTTTAGAAGCAGGAATTTTTTCTAATAGGATTGTAGGTGTAGAACTGGAAGAGAACTTAGAGGTGGTCTAGTCCACCTCGGTGAAGAAACTGGGTCCTAGAAGGATATAGTGACCTCTTGGGGTTTCATCAGGGGTCCTCTGACTCTAAACCCAGAGCTCTTTCCACTGTACCACTGCTTTCTTTGTTGATTTTCTTAGATAACTTCTTCATACAAATTGTCACAAAAAAGGAACCTTTCCTTTCCTCTGGGGACAATAGCCTTTGAAATGAGCTGAACTTATTAAATCATTTTCTTTAAGGTGAGATGGAGACTTCTTTGCCAGACCGATTATTTTAATTTTGGTAAAAGCTAAGCAATGATATTTAGAAATGAACATACCATAGCATTTTTCTGGAACTTTGTGTAGTAGGTCAAATTTTTTTTACAACCAAATACAAGGAACTTTTCAAAAGATTTTGTTGAATTGACTGTTGCTTGACATCAGTAAACTGATGAATGCAGTGGAATTTTCTTGTCTTATTTGTTGTGGTTTGGCAATCATCTCTTAATTATATACGTGGCAATGACGAACAACAGTGAAAACTAATAGATTGTATAGTCTCCCTTATCACCATTATCATCATCATGATTATAGCTCTTTTAATTATAGCTCCTATCTTTTTTCTACCTTTTCTCTTTTTTATCAGACCTTCCAACAAATAAGAAAAATGGCTGATTTAAATTTAACATCTTCCTTTGGTCTCCTGATGAAGTACTAATGAACAGTAGAATTGCCGCAATAGGCAGCCGCTAAAATATTAGAAGATTCAAGTTGAATAATTAGCTTCTGGATAGTCACACCCAAGACCTTGATTGTTTGAGTGTTGAAAGTAAGTGGACCATCATCTGGAGCATGACTGTTTTATGTGAAAATTGTAATGGAATTTGACATGTAAAATTATGTAGTTTCATAGCTTTATCTTTTTAAACTTTTGGATAGGCTTTCTCCATTTAAATCTTTGGGAAACAGAAAATAAGTATGAGTTGCCCAAAGCAATTGAAAGTAAGATTCAAGTCCTGGATCCTACTCATCAAACAGTTACTCACTTAAAATTAACATTTATATTGTGAAAATGGGAAGGTGAATGTTCTGTTGAAACAAATGTTCATTTGCAAATACCTAACTTTTAATGTGGACTCTAGGTTTTGTTGCATTTTGGTAGATGATATTAACATAGCCATAAGAGAGAAAGGAATATAGATAAAAAATGTGGGAAAAAAAAAACTTGTTATTGAAAAGGGACATGAGGGCATTTTGGACTAGAATATGACATTAGCATTGAAGAAAATTCCTAATCTATATTTAAGTGTATATGTTTGTAGTTCAGTCTTTCAGTTGTGTCTGACTCTTCGTGACCCCATTTGGGATTTTCTTGGCAGAGATACTGGAGTAGTTTGCCATTTCCTTCTCCAGCTCATTTTACAGATGAGGAAAGTGAGGCAAACAAGGTTAAGTAACTTGCCCATGGGTCACCCCATTATCTGAAGGCAGCACATTTGAGCTCGGGTCTTCCTGACTCTAGGCCTGGTACTCTATCCACTCAACACCTAGCTGCCCATATTTTCGTGGAACTAAATTTAATTGTTTGGTTATTAGTATTCATTTTGATTGTTATATTCATTTGTCATTATTATTCATCTTAGTATTGCTTGAGAGACAGGAAATAAGGGACATTATTCAAGGTTTATTTTAGTATTCAGGCTTATGTCTTGATATGTAGACTTGATCTAATGGTGTTCAGCTTTATTTTGTAATTGCTGTCAGCATATTGCCATTGAGATCAATAGTATTGAATGCTACTCACATGAATGCCAGAAAGCATGCCGGTGCCTGATAAATATATTCACTAGTGTGAAAATAGTTAAGAATCATTATGTAAAATCCCTATTCTTTAAATTCTTAATTTATATAATTTTCCCAAATAAATTTTAAAATATGAATTTGAAAACATGAAGATGAGTTACTTGAAAACCCTACTGGTTATAGTTCATATACTAGTGTCTCCAGTATTTTGAGTATCTGAGAAGAACACATTTAATTAATTGAAGCATCTATGGTTAAATGAGTTAAAGCTCCCATCCTCTTTTATATTGTAAGCTCTTTGAGAGCAGAGTCTATGTAAATACTTAGGTATGTTTTATTATGTATGTATGTATGTATGTATGTATCCCTCGTGTTTCTTCTTTTTTCCTAGGGTTCCTTGCCTAGGAGTGGACCTCCAAGGGAGTATTTCTTTTTATTCTGATCAACAACTGACTGGAGTGGGGGTAAAGGGAATCTATTTGGTGTCATAGCCTGTAAAACAGATGGGTTAAAGATCATAAATCAAGATATTGAGTAACTTCAGCATATAATTAAAAATCACATGTTTCGGAGCCTCTGAAGAATCAGAATGCTTTTAATGGTAATAAAATGTGAGAAAAGGCTGCTGCTGCTTAGCATTCTAGTTCTGGAAGGACTGTTTGTTGCTACTCAGAGAATTTGTTTGCAAAGATCAATCTGGATGGAGAACCTGGAATATCTGGGGAAAGAAAATTATTATTAAAGGATGTCTTAAGACCATTGGAGAAGTATAGAACTGAAATCTAATGGAAATCTGAAGAAATAATGAGAATAAAATAAAATTAATATAAAAAAGGAATAGCTCTTTATGGTTTGGGGGAGGAAGTCAGAAGTCAGAGTATTTCTTGCTACTCCTGTAATTACAAGATCAAAGGTAAAATATTCTTATCCTTGTACCTGTTTCGTTTTAAACCAAAAGCAAAATTGTTACTTTCAGTTGAATTCTTTAAATGTTACTCTTCATTTTTGTGATTTTTACACAGGGCCTACTACATGCATGGTTTTGCTTACTCCATGAATGGCAGTGCTTACTGTGTATGTAGGAGTCCCAGAAGTTCACTGCGGAGGTGCATTTGACTTACAAAGCATGATACCTGCTTTCTAGTAGCTTAGTTTGGAAAGACAGGGGAAATATATGTACCTGAACCATTCAAGAAGTATACTGAATGTTTTAAGTACCAAAATTAGTGATACATAGGCAATAAATGCAGCAGGAGTTAGCAGAAGGTACAACTCACTATATGATAGTGGTTGAGGAAATCTTTGTTGAGGTTTATGTAAGCTAGATCCTGAAGGATAAATGAAATTTGAATAAAGAGAAAGGAAAGAGAAAGGTACAACATGTACAAAGGTGTGAAGGCAGGAAAGGACAGTGAGAAAATTGTCCTAGCTGGTACAAAGGGTCCACATTGAAGAATAATGGGATTGTATCAGTAGAGTCAGATTATAGGGGGATTTAAATTCTAGACTGGAGTTTGAACTTTATTCAATCTTTTCCCTCCATAGAGTAGCTGAAAGCTGAAGTGAAGATGCCCCAAGTCCATCCTATAAGGATGTAAGTCACTGTGGCCTCCCAGGAAAAGCCAGGAACAACCATCAAGTCCAGCAGCAGCAGCACAGAATGGATGTAGAGGTGGGCTGGCAGTCAGATGGTGACACCCAGGATTCAACAGAAGAGCATTCTGAGGATGCAAGCCTGAGCTCTAAAAGGGCCAGTCATAAATCCAACCTCCAGCTCCAAGAACAAGAAGATTCTTCTCTACCCTCTCAACCATCCTGTAACTCTGTAAGACCCTCTTGTAAGCAAGAGCTCCCAGTGGAACTGCAGTGTGAAGATGAGGAAACTTATGAAACGTGCAACTCGAAACAGAAAACCACCACAGGGATTTTTGTCAACTGCAGTACTAACTTTGACTTACAGTGTGAGGGTGAAGACTTAGAACTGTCTTTCTCTGATAACCCAGAAGCAGCTCAGGGAGAGCTGAGTGAGGATGATGAAAACATTGTCCTCATTGACAAATTTGATGAAGACTTTGAGCCTATCTCCAGGGAAACTTTACCTTACCGATGTAGGAAGTGTGGCATGTTTTTCCAGGATCTAGCTAGACTACAGGAACACAAACAGATCCATGTAACTGAACATTCCTACTGCTGCCCCATCTGTGGCAAAGAATTCTTTTGTGCTGCTAATTTGCGTATGCACAAGTTGATCCACTCTAGTGATAGGCCACATAAGTGCCCCGAATGTGACAAAGGATTCATCCGTACAGCCGATGTATGGCGACATCTACGAAACGTTCACAAGATTGAACACTCCAAGGTGGTTTTAGGAAATGGTACTATGAAGAACCCCTACTCTACAAATCACCAAAATGAACATGATGCTGATCCAGATAATCAGAGTTCAGATGACCAAAAGCCAGGAGAGGAGGACCTCAGACCTTACGTCTGTCAAACCTGTGGTAAGGGGTTTCGCAAACCAAACCTACTTTCCAAACACAAAGTAATCCACCGGCAGGAAAAGCCATACATATGCCAGGAATGTGGCATGGCCTTTATCCAGCTGCTTAGGTTGAAAAGGCATCAACAAACACACTCAGGAGAGCATCCTTTCTACTGTGATGAGTGTGGTGGGACCTTTACCCGACTATCATCGCTACAGCGCCATCAACGTATTCATACTGGAGAAAAGCCATACTCTTGTGTTTATTGTGGTCATTCCTTTACTGAGTCAGGCACTATGAGGAGGCATGAACGCACACACAAATTGGGAAAAGATTAGTGTCTATATTAATTTTCACCTTGTTTTTTTCATATAAACCAAGACCTATTCACTAGGACAAACTTTCCAATTTACTTGCAAGAAACTTAGTCCAACACCTCTTCCTTACCATACTCCATCTCCCACCCAAATTATGGATGCCATTTTTGTCTTAAAAATGAACCAGTAATTAATGCCAAAAAACAGTCTTATCCAGGATTGAACTAAAACCTTATATTTCTATTCATAGGTAAAAGAAATAAAAGCACCATTTTTTTTTCAGTGACTTTTGTCAGTTTGTACTGGGTAGCATTCCTTTCAAAAGACATGTCATCCTAATTTGGGACTTTTACAAGATACATCTGATTGGTCTTTTTGAAGATTGCATTTTAAATGAAGTCATAATTGTAAGCTCATTGCAGCCTTCTATACCGTTCTGTGTTTAAAACTGCAAGTATAGCCTTCTTCCAAGCCAACAGAGTTGAGAATCTGGGTCATCTTCATCATCTCTGGTTTGTTTGTTTGTTTTGTTTTTTTAATGAAAGACATTATTTTGGAAGAACAAAAGGTATGTTGTAAAATCAGGTTCCTAATAAACTGGACAATAATTGCTAACTTTTGATTGGCTGAATTTGTGGATTTAAAGTGAAAGTTATATTTATTTGGGAAATTTTGAATTCAACTTCATTTATCAGTGCTCATAAATGAGGTGGCAATATGATTATTTGAGTATAGTTTTCTTCCCTTGAATATGAACTACATTAGTCTCATATTCAAGTTAAGAAAAATCAATATTAATGCTTTCTGAAAGGCATCTAGGACCCAAGTAGTTTTTAATCCTTGAAAATAACTTAGTAGGAGCAGCTAGGTGGCACAGTGGATAGAGCACCGGCCCTGAAGTCAGGAGGACCTGAGTTCAAATGTGGCCTCAGACCAAACACTTTACACTTACTAGGTGTGTGACACTGGGCAAGTCACTTAACCCCAATTGCCTAAAAATAATAAAAAAAAGAAAATAACTTTAAGTAGTCAATCAATGACCATTTATTAAGTACTTAATGTGCCAGATATTTCAAATGGCTGAGGATGCAAAGTAAGCCAAAAAGAGGTCTTGTCCTTAAAGAGTTTGGATTCTAATGGGGTAGATAACATGTCTATAAATAGATATACAAGATACATACAGAATGAATGGAAGGTAACCCCAAGGGGAAGGGAAGATTCCAATAGATTGGGGACCAGGAAGGGCCATCTACAGAAGATGGCATTGGAGCTGAGTCTTGCCAAGGATTCTAATAAGGAAAGATTCCAGATATGAGGGACATCCAATGTGAAGACACAGAAATGGAAGATGGAATATATTTACCATGAGTAATGTTTAGCTTAGAATGTGACTGGACCATAGTCTATTTGAAGAGGAGTAATATTTAGTGGGGAAGTCATCCATTCATCCTACTTTGTTGGTCAATACCTAAAGACAATCCAGAAATATGGCAATAGAATTTCAGAAAAAGAAGCAGCTTTGGAGGGAGTACTACAATAATGGAGTTACTTCTTTTATACATTTTTTAGCAGTTCCAGGCTTGGAAAATGGGTATTTGTAGCTTCTAGGCTTATTCCCATCACTTTACTGTCACACCTAATGGTTCACTTGCTTTCCTTGAGAATGGTGTACTCATTCCAAAGAAATCTTCCTTACTGTACCCCTGTTGCTTTCCCTTTTGCAGCATTTACATTTTATTTAGATTAAGCCCACAAGCATTTATTAAGGGCCTACTATGTGCCAGGCATTGAGGATACAAATACAAAGAATGAAACAATCCCAACTCTCAAGGAATTTTCATTCAAACAGAGGAGACCACAAGTACACATATAGACACATGTAGATTAAATAAAAAGAGAATAAACACAGTTAAATTCAAGATAATTTAGGAAGGAGGTTACTAACGGTAGATGAGTAAAGGTTTCTTCTAGAAGGTTATAGAAGTAGAAAGCCACAATTAGCAACTGATTAGATATATAGGGTAAAGGAGAATGAAGAGTCAAGGTTAATGCCAAGGTTACAGACCTGGGAGTTTGGAAGATTGGTAATTCCTTGAATAAAAATAAGTTTGGAATACGGGTTGATTTAGGGAGGCAGGGGACAGGTAATGAGTTGTGTTTTGGACTGTTGTGTTTAGGATACCTCCAGAACATCCAGTTTGAGATAGTCAATAGGGAGTCAGTGATGGGGGTCAGAAGCTCATTGGAGAAGTGGGTTGTTTGTTTAGATTTGTGAGTCATCCACATAGAGATAATTAAACCCATGGGAGCTAAAGTCACTGATAGGGTGGAGAGAGGAGGACAAGACAATCTTGGGGAATATCCATAGTTAGAAGACATGAAATAGATGATGAAGAGAAAGGGAGAAATGGACAAGCATTTATTAAGTGCCTGCTATGCTAAACACTAAAATATCTCCTTTGATCCCCACAACAACGCTGGGATGCAGATGCTGTTATTATCCCCATTTTACAGTTGAGGAAACCAAGGTAGATAAGATAAATTGACTTGCCTAGGGTAATACTAGTAAGTCTGAGGGAAGATTTTAACCAAGGTTTTCCCTATGCCACCTTGTTGCCATCAAAGGAAACTAAGAAAAGGTTAGAAAGATAGGAGAACGAGGAGAGTTAGTATCACAAAAATCCAGAGAGGAGACAGTGTTCAGGAGAAGAGGGTTATTAGTGGTGTCAAATGCAGCATACATCAAGATTTGCTATTCTGAGTATTATATTAAAATCAACTACAAAGCACACACATCTGTGTCAAATGGTGGTCTTCTCCAGTGTGGGGTGGGGAGGGAAGTAATCTGGAGCTTAAAACATGACCACAAAAAATTTGCCACTCGAGATCACTGGTAACTTAAGAAAGCAGTTTTGGTTGAGTGATAAAGGTCAAAAGCCAGGTAGGTTACAAAGGCTTCAGTGAGAGGAGAAGAAATAGGAACTATGTGTAGATAGCTTTTTCTAGTTTGGCTGAAAAAGGGAGGTGGAAAGGATCTAGGGCAATAGATTAAGGGGATGCTATGGTCTATTGAAGTTGTATTCTTGTTTTTAAAGGATGAATATGTTTGAAAGCAATAAGGAAGGGACTAGTAACTAGTAGATAGGGAGAATCCGAAAATTAGAGAAGTGTGTGAGTTGGAAAAGGGTGGCGATTATATTGAGGGCAATTTGCTGGAAAAAAATGAGAGGGAGTGGGATCAAGGACAAATGTAGAAGTCTTAACTTGACAAAAAAGGGGGGAGGGGCCATGTTATTTTCAGAGACTAGAAGTGAGAATGGGAAGATGTAAAAGGTGTTTTGAGATTAAGAGAAACTGAGAAGAGGGAGCTGAGGTTGAATAGTCTTAATTTTTTCAATCAAGTAATAAAGGGTCCTTCAGCTGAGAGAGAAGGAAGTGGAGGTGTAAGAGGCTTGAGGAGAGAAAAGAAGGTTTGGTATAACTTCCCAGTTGAGGGAGAAAAGGAATCAGTAAAAAAAAAGGATTGCTGTATTGAAGCTTTTTGTTCAATCATGTCCGACTCATCGTGATCCCGTGGACCATAGCACACCAATGCTGTCCAGGGGTTTTCTGGCCAAAGATACTGAAGTGGTTTGCCATTTTCTTCTCCAGTGGATTTAGCTAAACAGAGGTCAAGTGACTTGTCCAAGGTCACACAGCTAGTAAGTGTCTGAGGTCAGACTTGAACTCAAGTCCAAGGCTTTACCAATAGAGCTGCCAGTTGCCTCCTAGTTGAAGCTAGATAACATGTATTGGTAACGTACCCAGGCAATGCAGTATGAGGCTAATAGTCATAAGTTCAGGGGAAATGAGATTAAGATGGTTTGCTTTGATAGGAAGTTGGTATTGTTTTCCTTGGTTTGTAGATTTCTGGGAGTGGTTTGTTTTTAAGGTGAATTTTAAATTCATGGAGAGGTAAAACCATTCAAAGTGTAGATAAAACCTTTAGAGATGAGTAGAAATGAGGATAGAAGACATTAGCGTGACAACCAAAGTGGATAAGAGGCAGAAGTCCGTGGAATAAGGCCAGAGGTCTGGTGGAATAAGGCCAGAGGTCTGGTGAGGACCTAAGTGAATAAATAGTTTAGAGAAAAGTTTAAGTTTTAAGAGAAAAGTTTAAGAGTTTAAGAGAAAAGATAATGAATAGGGTTATGCTTTGGGGAAAGGAAGTAGAGGTTATAAGATTTAAAAAAAAATTTTAATTGGCATGAAGTATGTCAGCACAAAGATAGGAAATTTTATTCTTCATGTCATAATTTCAAGGTTCTGTTCTGCCTATATTTTAAATCTTCAGAAATTCTAAAATTCAGTTAAGGAACTGAAACAGTTTTAAGGCCTTTATCCATTTCAAAGGATAAGATTATTAACAGATATTTCTTTCCATAAACAACCCAGGCAAAAGATGCAGAATCTAAATTTTAAATACACCTAAAATGGATGTAGTGTATAGTATTATTATCAATAATGAGGATAACAAAAAGCTGGGAATTGGACCTAGTTCTGGTTGCCTTGACTAACTAGCTGTGCAACCTTTTGAAAATTACTTAACATCTTTAGACCTCTGTCTCTTCATTTCTAAAACAAAATGGTTAAACTCAATGACTTAGAATATCTCACCTCCATCTAAAAAAATCCTATGAGGAGGCACCTGCTGGAATATAAACCAAGTTGCTCTCAGTGCTTTTAGGTGGCATCCATCAGCCATCACAGACCATCCTCAACCAGCACACAACACAGACCAATTACATTCTAGTGTATTAAAAGCTTACAGGTGGAAATAGTGAACCACTGAATGTGGTCTTGGAAGAACTGCAGGGAATGAGAGAGACCAAATATGGTCTCTCTTGGCCTTGGTTTTTAATGGGGGAGAAAAGATGAATTTCCAGAAACTCTGATAGGTAAGCTTGACTTTGATCTCCAGCAAAATTCTAAAATTTTTTTTTAAAAAACAAATGTTTTATTGATGTCTTTTTAAAATTTTTACATTAATGTCACTTTTCAGGAACACCCCTGATAAGACCCATCCCCCCATAACAAAGCTATGTAGGTAAAATAAAACAAGCCAACATATTGGCCATGTCTAGCAATGTATGCTTCATTCTAATCTTAGTCCCCCACCACTTTTCTGAAAGAAGGTAGAGAGCGGTCACCATCAATTCTCTGAAGAAAAAAATGAAGCATTGCATTGAACAGAGTTCTTATGTTTTTTCATGTTACTTTACATGATTGTGGTAATTGTACAAATTGCTCTCTTGGTTCTATTCACTTTGTTTTGTATCAGAATGGATTACTAAATGTATGGTTTGTTAGTATTTAACCAAGAAATCAAAGCCTGCTGGAAGCCAGCATTGGTTTATTAGAAACAAACACAGGCCAGACTAACCATTTCCTTTCTTTGACATTGTTACCTGACTGGTATATCCAGGAAATGCTGTAGACATAGTGTATCTGGATTCCAATAAGAATTTAATTGACAATTTGTCATATGGTATCCTTGTGTCAGGGGATTAGGATAGCAGAAAACTAGAAGCAAGAGAAAAACACAATGCTGCCACCTGTGTAAAAAGATTCCTTCCCTGTCTCTCACCATTGCTATGATGGCAAAAGATAGAAACAATTGATCATCCTTCATGGGCATTTACTGACATTAAGAAGTAAGTAGAGTATTGGAAAACTTGTCAAGGGATGGTTAGAAGCTAGCTTATGTGGGATAATCATGTCAGAACATGGAAGCAAAGGCATTGGCGATGCTAAGTGTGCATTTTGAGGTGTGAGTTTTAGTGTGAAAAGAGAAACTAAATGGAGGAAGCCTGCAGCACCTTATGGGTTTGGGGGGGATCTCTACGCATAGGTAGGGTGTGTAGCCTGGATACTACTATCCCTTTAACATGCACACAGTGAATGATACCAAGAGATATAATGTTCTGTTTAACATCTGAATTGTTGGGATAGCTAAGTATACTTCTAGGTTCTGTTGATTAGAGGAGGGCAGAGTAGTGCCACTGGGCAACCTAGAACATTATGGGTAAATTCGATAAATGTGGCTAAATAATAGTACTGTTGGAGCCAAGATGGTGGAGAAAAGGCAGCAACTTCCCTGAACTCTCTTAAAACTCCTCCCAATACCTTTAAATAATGCCATAAAACAATTTCTGAAGGGATAGAATCCACAAAAGGATGGGGTGAAATAATTTTCAAGCCAAAGACAACTTAGGTCAGCAGGAAAGGTCTGTCACAACTGGGTGAGAGTGGAGCATAGTTCAGTGCAGTCTGTACCAGCACAGGCTAGGCCCCAACAAACCAGGAACAAGCCTTGGGAATGAGTGTCACAGTTCCAGAGCAGAAAAGAGTGCTGGTGGTCACTCACAGACCATAGCACAGGCCAGGAGAGTAGTAAACATACCTTTCCTTAGATCATACCACCTTGGAAAAACTGAAAACTTGAAGGTCCTTAGAAGTATCTCTGAAAACAGCTACACAAAAAAACTTGAAGCTTAGGGCAGTGCATCCTCCACCCTGGAAGCAGATGCCCACTTTAACAAATAGTTTAAAGTCAAGAAATAGACTGGAAAGTGAACAAACAACAGAAAAAAATTCTGACCATAGCAAGTTACTATGGTGACAAGGAAGATCAAAATACACTCAGAAGAAGATAACAAAGTCAAAGCTCCTGTGTCCAAAGCTCCAAGAAAAATATCAGTTGTTCTCAGGCCATGGAAGAACTCAAAAAGGATTTTGAAAATCACATAAGAGAGGTAGAAGAAGAATTGGGAAGAGAAATGAGAGCAATGCAAGAAAATCATGAAAAATGAGTCAATGGCTTGGTAAAGGAGACAGAAAAAAATACTGAAGAAAATAACACTTTGAAAAACAGACTAAGCCAAATGGTTAAAGGGGCACAAAAATCCAATGAAGAGAATTCCTTAAAAAGTATAATTGGCCAAATGGAAGAAGATATGCAAAAATTCCCTGAAGAAAATAAGTCCTTAAAAATTAGAATCAGGCAAATGGAAGCTAATAACTTTATAAGACATCAAGAAACAATAAAATAAAATCAAAAGAATGGGAAAAAGTAGAAGACAATGTGAAATATCTCATTGGAAAAACAACTGACTTGGAAAATAGATCCAGGAGAGATAATTTTAAGATTATTGGACTACCTGAAAGCTATGGATCCAAAAAAGAAACTTAACATCATCTTTCAAGAAATTATCAAGGGAAACTGCCCTGATATTCTAGAACCAGAGGGTAAAATAGAAATTAAAAGAATCCATTGATCACCTCCTTAAAGAGATCCCAAAATGAAAACTCTCACAAATACTATAGCTAAATTTCAGAGCTCTCAGGTCAAGGAGAGAATATTGCAAGCAGCCAGAAAGAAACAATTCAAGTGTCATGGAGCCACAGTCAGGATAACACAGGATTTAGCAGCTTCTATATTAAAGGATAGGAGGGCTTGGAATATGATATTCCAGAGGGCAAAAGAGCTAAGATTACAACTAAGAATCACCTATCCAGCAAAACTGAGTATAATCCTTCAGGGGAGGAAAATGGACATTGAATTAAATAGAGGACTTTCAAGCATGATTAATGAAAAGACCAGAGTTGAATAGAAATTTGACTTTCAAATACAAGAGTCAAGAGAAGCATAAAAAGGTAAACAGGGAAGGGAAATCATAAGGGACTTCAGGTTAAACTGTTTACATTCCTACATGGAACAATGATACTTAGAACTCATAAAACTTTTCTCATTATTAGGGTAGTTAGGAGTATATACAGACAGAGGGCACAGATGTGAGTTGAATATGAAGGAATGATTATCTAAAATATATAATTAAGGGATGAGAGGAATACACTAGGAGAAAGGGAAAGAGAGAAGTAGAACAAGGTAAATTATCTCACATAAAAGAGGCAAGAAAAAGCTTTTGCAGTGGAGAAGAGGGAGGGGGTGAGGGAGACCAAGTGAACCTTACCCTCATCCAAATTGGCTCAGAGAGGGAATAACATACACATTCAATTGAGTATATAAATCTGTCTTACCCAGGAGGGGAAGGGGGATAAGGGAAAGGGGGGTGATAGAAAAGAAGGTGGATTTGGGGAGGTGGTAGTCAGAAGCAAAACACTTTTGAGGAGGGACAGGGTGAAAGGAGAGAGAGAGAAAAGAATAAATGAGGAAAAATAGGATGAAGGGAAATACATTTAGCAATCATAACTAAAAAGAATTTGAAGCAAGTTTCTCTGATAAAGGCCTTATTTCTCAAACAACTGAGAATTAAGTCAAATTTATAAAAGTAAGAGCCATTTCCCAATTGATAAATCATCAAAAGACAAGAACAGTTTTTGGATAAAGTAATCAAAGCTATAGCCATATGAAAAAATGCTCTAACTCACTATTGATTGGAAAAATGCAAATTAAAACAATTCTGAGGTACTACTTCATACCTATTAGATTGGCTAATAGGACAGAAAAGGAGAATGACAAATGTTGGAGGGGATGTGGGAAAAATGAGACATTAATGCATTGTTGGTGGAGTTGTGACCTGATTCTTGGAACTATGCCCAAAGGGCTATAAAACCATGAATATCCTTTGACTTAGTAATACCACTACTAGGTCTGTATCCCAAAAGAAATTAAAAAAAAAAAAAGGAAAAAGACATATATGTACAAAAATTTTGTAGCAGCTCTTTTCTGGTGGCAAAGAATTAGAAATTGAGGGGATGGCCATCAATTGGGGAATGTCTGAACAAACTGTACTATGTGATTATGATGGAATACTATTGTGCTATAAGAAATAATGAGCAAGACGCTCTCAGAAAAACCTGGAAAGACTTGCATGGGCTGATGCAAAATGAAATGTACTGTGTACAAAGTAACAGCAATATTATAAGATGATCAGCTGTGAATGACTTAGCTATTCTCAGCAATACAATGATCCAAGACAATTCTGAAAGACTTATGATGAAAAATGCCGTCTATCCCCAGAGAAGGAACTGATGGTGTCTGAATACAGATTGATGCATACTTTGTTTTACCTTATTTTTCTTGAGTTTTTTTTTTGTCTGTTTTCTTTCACAACATGACCAATAACGAAATGTTTCACATGACTACACATGTATAACCTATGTGGAATTACTTGCCTTCTCAATGAGGGGGCATGGGGAGAAAGGAAGGAAGAGAATTTGGAACTCAAGTTTTGGAAACAAATGCTAAAAATTGTTTTTACGTGTAAGTGGGGGAAAATAAAATACTAGATAATAGTACTATTAAGGGTATTGGTAGTTGGTTAAATTGACTACACTCAAAGAGTATTGATTAGTGAATCTGGAAGGAGATCTCCAATAGAGGATGACAGAACACTTTACTTAGATCTGTCCTGTTCAGTATTCTAATCAATAACATGAAGATGTAAGTGGCTTTTGTATCAATTAATCAAATAACTTGACGGATGCAAAGGTAAAAAGTGAAGCACTCCTTGCCTTCAAAGAGATGGGAGAATACATACATGTACGAGTATATGCAAAATAAATACAAGGCAAATTGATGAGGGATTAGCTTGTGGGGAGGGGTAAGGTTCAGTAAAAGCCTTGTGTTTGAGGTGGTCTTTGAGCTAAGCTTTGAAGGAAATTAGCTTCTAAGAGAAGGAGATGAGAAAGCATTAAATTCCAGGCATGGGGATATGTAAAGATATGGAGACTGAAGATGTAGTGTTGTTTGTGAGAGACAGAAAGGAGGTCAATTTGACAAGACTGCAGAATAAGTATGTAAAGGGAGCAATATATGATAAACCCGAAAAGTAGGTTGGAGTCAGATTGCAAAAGGCTTCAAATGCTAAAGTACAGGTTATATTTAATTCTAAAGGTAATAGGGAGCCACTGGTGTTTATAGAACAGTGGAATGGCATGTTCAGCACATGCTTTAGGAATATCACTTTGGCAGCAGAGGATAGGTTGGAGAGGAAATCAGCCAGGTGATACATATTTATTAGGTGCGTACTATGTGCCAGGCACTTGGCTAAGCACTGGAGATACAAAGAAAGGTAAAAGACAATCCCTGTTCTCAAGAAGCTCACAGTCTCATGAGAAAGATAATATGCAAACAACTGTGTAAAAACAAGTGACAGCTAGTTGGTGCAATGGATAGAGTGCCAGGCCTGGAATCAGGAAGACCTGTGTTGTCCCCATGTTGCTGATCATAAATGAGTTTTTTTAGGGGAATCAAGACATAGATTGGCCACTGTGATTATAGTTGGATGGATTCAGAATTGGTTGAATTCAGAATATCCAATACAGCTAGGTGGCTCAGTTGATAAAGCACTGCACTTGGAGTCAGGAAGATGTGAATTCAAACCTAGACTCAGATATTTCCTAACTATGTGGCCCTGGGCAAGTCACCTAACTTCTGTTTGCCTCAGTTTCCTCACCTATAAAATAGGGGAGATAATAATACCTACTCCCAGGGTTTATTTGAAGAACAAATGAGATCATATTTGTTAAATGCCTAGCATATAGTAGGCACTTAATAAATGCTTGTACTCTTCCCTCAAAGAATGTCATTAACTCTCCCAGAGTCAACTTATAGGCTCTCTAATGGAGAGCCCTAGAGATTTGAACTAGGTCTTGTGCGGTTCAACATTTTTATCCATCACTTTGTTAAAAGCATGTTTATTAGAGTTAGAGAAGTCACAAAGCTGAGAGGGATAGCGAACACAATGGATGACAGAGTAAGGATCCACAAGGATCTTGGCAGGCAGGAACGTTGGGCAGAGTCTACTAAGATTAAATTAAATAAGGGTAAATGTAAAGTCATACTCACTCAGGTGCAAAAGAATCAACTTCACCAATACAAGATGGAGGAGGAATGGTTTATATATATATACATATTTATATATATATATAATATATGTCTGAGAAAAAGATCTAGACATTATAGTGGTGTGCAAGCTCAATATGAGTGAGCATTGTAGTATGACAGCCAAAAAAACAAACAAAACTAATACAATCTTGTTCTACATGAAGGGAAGTATAGCTTCCAAAAATGGAGATGTGTAGTTCCTCTGTATTCAGCTTTAGGGGGATTGTGTTCAGCTTTAGGGGCCAGTTTATGAAGGATATTGATAAGCTGGAAACAGTCCAAAGGTGGGCAGCCAAGATGGTGGAGAGCCTTGGGTTCAGGTCATTTTGAGGATCAGTTGAAGGAAGTAGAGGCTTTTCAACTGGAGAAGAGGAGATTCAAGAAGATATGATAAATATTTTCAAGTATGTGAGAAGAGCCCTTTTGTAGAAGAGGGTTTCTTTAAGTACAGAAGTGTTGACATGCATTGTAAAGTTATCAGTGGGCTGTCAGGTGGAAAAGGGATTGATCAAACTTCCTTGGTTATAGAAGACAGAACTAGGAATAATGAGAGGAAGCCACGGAAAGGCTAATTTATTTTAGACTCAATGTATGGAAGAAACTTCCCAACAATTAGAGCTACTCCAAAGTGGAATGGGCTGCTTGTGGAAGAATGGGGTCACTGAGTCTTTAGTTGGAGACTGACTTCCTTTTCAGAAATGAGTTAGACCAAATGACCTCTGAGGTCCCTTTCAATGTGGAGATTCTGCTAGGCTCCAGGGAAGATAGAAAATTGTAATTGGACAGGAGCAAATGACTGTAATAGGTAACACCACAGTCATTACCTTGTGGGCAATGCTCAAGTGACGGTGAGCTTTTCGAAACTTTTTATGGCTAGCTATTGGATGACAGACATAGGCAGTGAGCTGACACAGTGTTCAGAGCAGTGGACCTGGAGTTAAGAAGACCTGAATTCAAATCTAATCTCAGATAATTACTAGATGTGTACCCCTAGATAAGTCACTTAACCTCTGTCTGCCTCAGTATTCCTCATCTGTAAAATGGAGATAATAGCACCTATCCCCTAGTGTTGTTGTGAGGATCCAACGAGATAATATTTATAAAATGCTTTGCAAACATAAAGTGCTATATAAAGTGCTAGCTATTGTTGTTGTTAAATCTGCTCCAGGTCCAAACTCAAAGCCTTTTGACCTCCATAGGAACTGGCAGAGCTTACACTCTACTTGCATATCCTTCATGAATCCACGATCACCTTCACTCCTTGATGAGGGATTGGAGTGAGATTTTAGTACACACACACACACACACACACACACACGTTTAGCGTGTATGTATGTTATATATACATTTATTTAGCATATATACACATAGTATATATATCATGTGTATATGTATATATGTGTCTACATATATATGAGATATGTGTATGCATGAACACATGCAAAGACTGTGTCAACAGTTACTATGGAATGACAACATAATGCTTTAGTTCATTTCATAGCTAAAGTAAGTTATTTATTTTACCACCACTACCACAATTCCTTTGTGATATTAAAAGTATGCCATGGTATAGTGGTTTTTGCCTCTCTTGTATATAAATAACTTTTATAATCAAATATAATGGTACTTAGGTTGGAATGATATGTGTTGAGTGGCTAAATAAACTATGTAAAGTCAGTGTGTTCCATACTGAATCACAAAATCATAGAATTACAAGTGACTTCAAAGGTCATGTAGTCCAACCCGTGAGTGACTGAGAATCCATTTTCAGTCAGTGACTTACATAAAATACTCAATGAATGGATACTAGGCACCAGTGAAGATTGATTCTTCATTGATGATTACAGCACTAGTAATAATGTAATAATGATAATAATAATAATAAACATTTCCATAGTGCCGACTACGTGCCAGGCATTGTGCTAAGCGCTTTACAAATATTATCTTTGTTTGATTCTCTCAACAACCCTGGGAGATAGGTGCTATTATTATTATTTTTTTTTTTTTTTACAGATGAGGAAACTAAGACTCAGGGGTTAAGTGACTTGCTCAGGGTCATGCAATATGGTAAGTGTCTGAGACTAGATCTGAACTCAGGTCTTTCTTTCTGACTGTAGACCTGCCACTCTACCTACTGCTCTACCTGTCCCTTAGACTTGTATTTAAGATGAAGACTTTGCTTAAAAATACCTCCAAGAGATATTTATTATACACCAGGTATTCAGTCAGATCCAATTCTTCATGACCCCATTTAGGGTTTTCTTGGCAAATATAATGGAGTAGTTTGCCATTTCCTTTTTCAGCTCATTTTACATATGTGGAAATTGAGGTCAACAAGTGACTTGCTGAGGTTCACACAACTAGTAAATGCTTGAGGCTGGATTTGAACTCAGGAAGAGGATTCTTCCTGACTTCAGGCCCCATGCTCTATCCACTATGTCCTATTACACACCTACTAAGTACAAATTAATAGGTAGTATAAGAAATTCAAAGTGTTATGGGAGACGGTCCCTGCCCTCAGTGAGCTTCCAGTCTTTCAGTTTAATTTGTATGCACTTGAATAACAGCAATCTTTTGCCATATTGCCATTATTACCAGGAGTATAACGTGGAATAATCTTTCCCTCTCCAATCTTTCCCTTATCTCTGGTTGGATGGAGGAGAGATCATATGGAATTTCAGCTGGGCTTTCAATGGTACATAAGGTTTTCACAGAAGTTCAGAGTTAGAAGAGACCTCAAGGGCATCTGGTCCAATTCAGTCATGAGCAAGAATCCCTTCTTCATTATCATCAAGTGGTCTTCCAACCTTCTCTTGAAGATCTTCAGTGAGTGGGTCCCACTACCTCTCAAGGCAAATCATTCCAGATTTGGGTAATCCCAATCCCCATAACAACAAGTGGTCAGGAAAAGGCATTTGATTTACCACCGATGGCTCTACTCACATTGTATTTGTCCTCTGAAACCTGAATTCTGCTCCTTTGGATCTTTCATTGTTTTTATTTTTTCAGTGTTCTATTAGCCTTGTCAGATTAACAACCCTTGAAACTGAAATCCTCTCTTAATCCTCTATACCTATGATCAAGACAGTGGATTATATCAATGTTATCATCAAGAGCTTTCTGCAGTATTTTTTTCAGTCCAATCTTGTGTAAACAAACCTCCTCCTACTTATATTGTACAGTATTAATGATCCCTGATGCATCCAGGCCAGGCATTTTTAAAAATTTGTTTTGTTTTTCTTTCATGTTTCTGTGACTTCCATGAGATAACCCCACTCTTCTTTATAAACCACTAGCCCACCAATGGATTGTGACTTTTCAGGAATACTTTTGTTCTACAAAGCATGGTATACTCATTAAGGATGTTTTGTGCAAACTAGGGTTAGCATCTGCTAGAGCAGAAGAAAGTGGGCTTCATTAGTATTGCAGCGTTTACAACAGATTAGATCTAACCCCTCATTTTAGAGATGGAAAAAGTAAAATTCAGAAGGGAAGTAAGTCACCCAAGATCACAGAAGTAGAAAATAATAGAGCCTAGGTTTAAAACCAGGTGCCTGGCTCCAAGTCAAATAGCAGAAGCTGGAAAATTTTAGATCTTTTTAGTAATTAAGAAGGGGTCCAGTTCTTTTCTATGTAAGGAGCTAAGAATATTATTTGTAAAGCCCCAGGAGAGAGCATTTCATATATTTTTCATGAGCCTGGGTTAAAAATAGAAGAGATAATCAAGATTTGAGACATGTAGAGATATAGAACAAAGGCCTCTCCTTTTGTAGACAGGTCCCTCTCCTATGCCTCCCAAGACAATGAAATTTTTATCAGGCAAATGTTTCCTTGTTCTAGGAACCAGTTCAATCTAGGAGCTAGCCAAGCTCTTCTCTCCATAGAGCCAAAGTAGTTAAAAAGTAGTTTTCTTTATTTTGCTTTTTTAGCACAATCTTTCCTTTAGGAGCTGGCTTCATCTTTAATTAGTGTCTCAGAGATAATGCCATATTCACTGAGAGGGACTTGGGCAGAGATTAGAACATTTATGTGTTACAATATTCACATAAAATCTAATTTTTTTTCCTTGAAAGGTGTACAAAGAGTTCTATATCACTCTGTAAATACACAGGAGGTCCTCATAATCCAAGGATGATTAGTACTGGAAAAAGCCTACTTAGAGTGACACCACTTAAAATAGGGACCAACATTTCATAGTGAAAAATGTTTGTGTTTGCGTGCGGGAGGAGGGTTTGATTGAGACTTTATCTGAAAAAATGAAACTCAAAATTGTGAAAGTTTATTTTATCTTATGTGTAACAAAACTTATATTACATTTATAAATGCATGTTAAATTTTAGGATAAAGAATAAGTCACATATTGATGGGAGAGTAGAAATTTTTCTGACAAAATTATATGATGACACTATGACATCATTCACCTCATATTTGACTTTGACAGTATGATCATAAAGATGGTTATTTTGTTTTGTTATATTTTGTTTTTAAATTTTATTTAGTATTTTATTTTCCCCAATTACATGTAAAAACAATTTGTAACATTTATTTTTAAAACTTTGAGTTCCAAATTCTCTACCTTCCTCCCTCTCCCCCCCTCCCCTGCCCTGCCATTGAGAAGGCAAGCAATTCCATAGAGGTTATACATGTATAGTCATGCAAAACATATTTCCATATTAGTCATGTTGTGAAAGAAAATATAGACCCCCCAAAAAAAACTCAAGAAAAATAAAGTTTAAAAAGTATGCTTCAATCTGTATTCAAACATCATCAGTTCTTTATCTGGGAATGGATAGCATTTTTCATCATAAATCCTTCAGAGTTGTCTTGCTGAGAATAACTAAGTAATTCACAGCTGATCATCTTACAATATTGCTGTTACTCTGTACACAGTACATTTCACTTTGCATCAGCTCATGTTAAGTCTTTCCAGGTTTCTCTGAGAGCATCCTGCTCATCATTTCTTTTTTTTAATTAATTTATTTATTTTTAGTTTTCAACATTCACTTCCACAAGATTTTGAGTTCCAAATTTTCTCCCCATCTTGTTCCTCCTCCCACTCCAAGATGGCATGCATTCTGAGTACCCCTTTTCCTATTCTGCCCTCCCTTTTATCTCTCCCTTCCTTCTCTTATCCTCTTTCCCTTCAGTTTTCCTATAGGGCAGGATAGATTTCTATACCCCATTCCCTGTATATCTCTGCTCATCATTTCTTATAGCACAATAGCATTCTATCACAATCACATAGCACAATTTGTTCAGCCATTCCCCAAGTGATGGGCATCCTCCCAATTTCCAACTCCCTGCCAATAGAATGAAATGAAAACTGCCAGGAATATTTTAACTAAATTCCAGAGTTCCCAGGTCAAGGAGAAAATATTGCAAGCAGCCAGAAAGAAACAATTCAAGTATCATGGAGCCACAGTCAGGATAACTCAAGATTTAGCAGCTTCTACATTAAAGGATTGGAGGGCTTAGAATATGATATTCCAGAGGGCAAAGAAGTTAGGATTACAACCAAGAATAACCTACCCAGCAAAACTGAGAATAATCCTTCAGGGTGAAAATGGACATTCAATAAAATAGAGGACTTTCAAGCATTCCTGATGAAAAGACTAGAGCTAAATAGAAAATTTGACTTTTAAATACAAGATTCAAAAGAAGCAAATAAAAATAAACAGGGAAGGGAAATCATAAGAAATTTGATAAGGTTAAGCTGTTTATACTCCTACATGGGAAAATGAAATTTATAACTCCTAAAAACTTTCTCATTATTAAGGCAGTTAGACGGAGTGTACATAGACAGAGAACAGAGGTGTGAGTTGAATGGATGGTACAGTTATCTAAAAAAACAAAATAAAGGGATGAGACAGAAGAATGAACTGGGAGAAGGAGAAAAGGAAAGGTAGAATGGGATAAATTATCTGACTTAAAGAGGTCTGAAAGAGATTTTACAGTGGAGGGGGGAATAGGGGAAGCAGGGAGAGAAGCACACGAACCTTACTCTCATCAGAATTGTCTCAAAGAGAGAATCACATACACACTCTGTTGAGTATAGAAATCTATCTTACTGGGACAGCCAGGTGGCACAGTGGATGGAGCACTGGCCTTGAAGTCAGTAGGACCTGAATTCGAATCCAGCCTCAGACACTTGACACTCACTAGCTGTGTGACTCTGGGCAAGTCAATTAACTCCAGTTGCCTCATCAAAAAAAAAATCTATCTTACCATACAGGAAAGTAGGAAGAGAAGGGAATATGAGAAGGGGGTGGGGTGCAGAGCTCATAGAAGGGTGGTCAGTTTGAGGGAGGTAAAAATCAGAAGCAAAACACTTTTGAGAATGGACAGGGTAAAAGAAGAGTAGGATAAATGGGGAGGAGATAGGATGGAGGGAAATACATAGTTGGTAATCATTACTGTGAAAAAAAAATTTACAGTGAGTTTTTCTGATAAAGATTTCATTTATCACACATATAGAAAACTGAGTCAAATTTATAGAAATAAGAGCCATTCCTCAATTGATAAATGGCCAAAGGATATGAACTGGCAGTTTTCAGACAAAGCAATCAAAGTTATTTATAACCATATGAAAAAAGCTCTAAATTACTGTCAATGAGAAAAATGCAAATTAGAACAACTCTGAGCTACTACCTCACACCCGTCAGACTGGCTAATAGGACAGAAAAGGAAAATGACAGATGTTGGAGGGGATGTGGGAAAAATGAGACATTAATGCACTGTTGGTGGAGTTGTGATTCAACCTGTAGAGCAATTTGGAACTATGCCCAAAGGGCTATAAAACCATGAATACCCTTTGACCTGGTAATACCACTACTAAGTTTGTAGCCCAAGGAAATAAAAAACAAAAAGGAAAAAGACCTATGTGTACAAAAATATTTATACCAGATCTTTTAGTAGTGGCAAAGAATTGGAAATTGAGGGGATGCCCATCAATTGGGGAATGGCTGAATAAGTTATGTATTATTGTGATGGAATACTATTGTGCTTTAAGAAATGATGAGCAGGATGCTCTCGGAAAAACACAGAAAGACTTACATGAACTGATGCAAAGTGAAATGAACAGAACCAGAACATCATACATAGTAACAGCAATATTGTATGATGATCTAATATGAATAACTTACCTATTCTCAGCAATACAATGATCTAAGACAATTCTGCAAGACTTACCATAAAAGGTGATATTTGGGGGGGGGTCCTAGGCAATGGGGTTAAGTGACTTGCCCAAGGTCACACAGCTAGTAAGTGTCAAGTGTCTGAGGCTGTATTTGAACTCAGGTCTTCCTGACTCCAGGGCTGGTGCTCTATCCACTGTGCCACCTAGCTGCCTTAAGGTGCTAGCTATTTCCAGAGAAAGTACTGTTACAGCCTGAATTCAGATCAAAGATACTTTCTCTTTATTTTTCTTGGATTTTTTTGTCAGTGTTTTCTTTCACAGAATTACTTACATGAAAATGTGTTTTGCATGACTACACACGTATGATCTATGTCAAGTTGCTTGCCTTCTCAATGGAGGGGGGCAAGGAGGGAGAGAATTTGGAACTCAAAATTTGGGGAAAAAAGAATGTTAAAATGGTTTTTACATGTAACTGGGGAAAATAAAATATTAAATAAGATACAAAAAAAAAAAAAAAGACTTGAGGTATTGATTCAGCCTGCAAGGGTTCCAGAGTTGCAGGTTTTCCTGCATTATTATAGGTATATTTATATGTAGCTATATTTCTCAAAAAAAATGTGTAGAAATTAAGGTCCAGAGCTAACTACTTTATGTGGGAACAGTCTGCCAAGATCTAAACAAATGAAACAAACAATGATATAATGGAAAAGGGAGTTCCAAATAACCAGCTAATGCTTAACCTTGCAGGGAGTAGGTGCTCAGTAAACTCTTGCATAAATGAATGATTTTCTCAATGCTTCTGTTTCTTCATCTGTAAAAACAAGAGACTGAATTATATTCTTATGAAGGCTCCATGATAGGCAGTTGTTGAGGCAGCTGTTAACACAGTGGATAGAGTGCTGGATCAGAAAGAGTTCAAACCCAACCTAAGACACTCATTAACTGTGTGACCCTGGGCAAGTCACTTAACCTCCGTCTGACTCAGTTTCCTCAACTGTAAAGTGGAGATAATGACAGTACCTACAGGTTTGTTGTGAGGATCAAATAGATATTTGTAAAACGTTCTTAGCATAAAATGCCTGGAAGATAGTAAGTCCTGTATAAATACTTCCTTCCTTCCATACCCTCTCCCACCTTGTTGAATGAATTAATTCCAACAGCTAAGTAGCTGGTGTTAACCCTTTCTGGCCAAATGTGGAACTGGATGCAAGGAGGTTGGGTACTACACTGAGTGCTACTGATGTCTAGATTAGCAAATTTCAATGTTAAGTAGACTTCAGTGTTCATAAGAAAAGAAAATTTAAGCTGAGACACAAAACTTTTAAAGCCACCTGGAGTTGAATAGATGTATTTTTTTTTAAAGTTTCTGCTGTATTTATTTGTGACATATACAGTTTGCATGTCAGGGTATTCCCTAATTCTTAATATAAAACTCTCCCACTTTATGTGATCCTTGAATATGTTTTAATCATTGTCATATAAGAGTCTTTGAAGTTTAAGGAAAACAAAATATTATTACCTTGTTCCCGGTAATATTTGTTGTCCATAATAACTTAACTATATTTATTAATATTTATACATTCTTGTGTCTGTTTTACAAGTATTTAAAGGCTTCTAACTATAACAGAATGCCAGGTTCAGGGGTCAGCCTTATAGGGTACCCATCCTAGTTGGAACACAGGATCAGGGTTGATATTTATTGATCAGGGCCCTGATCTTCAGAAATTTCCAGCAGATTCATTGTCTTTAGCTCAGCTCAGAAATGGCAAATGGGAACCAGCAGTCAGGGGCTCCAGGAACAATAGAAGTAATAGATTGACTTTCTCACTCAATTACTAAAGTCATTGACTTCTTCCAAAACTACCCTCCTGGATCTCATACAATAAAAGCTGTACAACCACTGACTCATAGTAAGAGAGACTATCTAGTTCTACTCCTCATTTTACAGATGAAGAGGGTGGCAGAGAATTAAGGGCCTTGCCTCAAATCAAACTAGATGGCAGTAAGTTACAGAGGCAGGATTTGAACCCAGATCTTCTTAGCCCAAATCCACACCCTTTCACCAAATCTCACTGCCTCATAGAGTGAAATAAACCTATGTTCCGATACCTTAGGAGCCTAGGGACATTGTATAGATGAACTGCTCTGTCTTTGAAATTTAAGGAAGGCAGCTGGCACCCCCCCCCCCATATAGCATGAAATGAGCATCTGTAAAATTCAACTTTGGTTCCTAAGACATATCCTATGTCTTATGTGTATATGTTTAGAGCTGGAGATTTGGAGGTGTGGATAGGGGAAGAGAAAGATTAAGATTCTATGGTCTAGTTAAAATGTATGTTTAATGTTTAAAAGTATCATATGTTATGTATTATATATGTTATTTGTATATACATATTACGCATGACATAGATAAATAGATAAATAGCATATATTCTTACTTGATCCTCACAACAACCTTGTGAAGTAGGTGCTACTATTATCTCCATTTTATAGATGAGGAAACTGAGTTTGAGAGAGGTTGAGTAACTTGCCAGAGATTCACAGCTAGTAAGTATCTGAAGTTGAATTCAAACTCATGTTTTCTTGATTCTAAGTTCAATGCTCTGTCCCCTACACCGCCTAGCTGTTCATTTTACTGGTGACATGCTTACCTATCAGAGAATATCCAGATGGTGTTGTTTGTCCTTCGTTTTTCAAAGAGGACCAATGACATCATGGTGTGATGTCTTGACATATGAGTGAACTGGATTTAAGTGAGGCAGAGCTGTGCAAAGTGGTCAACTTCACTCTGTCTTCCAGAATCATCTAAGTCCAGTGGCAAGACAAAAGTCAGGATGACTGGCAGTGGCCTGGGATGTAGTGGATGACCTTGGTGTCTTTCATGTATGACCAAGCTCTAAGCACTCCACAGCTCCTGCCTCAGCTGCTATTATGGCCACTGGAACAAATTGTTCTCATCTACCCATTCTGTAGGAGGTAAGTCTTCACATGCTTGAGGTAGACATCCCCCTAGAATATCCTGATAAGCCCTACCCAAATGCAGACAATAGTTTAAGGCCATTCAAAAAATATCCGAATATCAATGTGCTTTGAAGAAAGGTTGGTAGCAATGTAGGTGAAATTACCACTGACTTAATCAGGATAAAAAAAAAATTCTATTTACCCATCTGAAGATGTTTCTGAAATAGAATTTGTTAATTTAACCTTGTTAACTTCAAAAGGCAGCTAAAGTAATTTCCATTTGGATAGGGGTTGATATATTCTACTTAGGTCAGATCTAAAGGTTTTAAATAGTATTAAATGATTTTCTGTAGTTAGGTAGGCATTATCTAGATATGTGTCACACATGTAACTGCAAAATTACAGATTTCTGTGTGTCTGGTGGGTGGGAAGAAAGATATAAAATGTACTAGAAACTTATTAAGACAGTGCCTGTATCAGACTCAGAGTGGAACTAATTGCTGAATCTCACTGCTAAAGGGAATATACAATTAGCTGGGGAGGCATGAGCCTCCATCTTAAATTCTGGTGCTGTAAAAACAGAAGTAGGAAGAGAGATTGCCTTGTAAACATAGATGACTTAATTACCAAAAAGAAGATATTATCCCTCTTTTCTTGGAGATTGGTGTCTTTTTGAAAATACAGGCCAACTAATAGAAATATATAAAGGCTAAAAGTAATTCCCCAATAGAAAAGTGACCAAAGAATAGGAACAAATAGTTCTCAAAAGAAGAATTGCAAACTATTAGCAATCAAATGAAAGAATCCTCCAAATCACCAATAATAAGAGAAATGAAAATTAAAACAGCCCTAAGGTTTTACCCTTTCCCAGCAAATTGGCAAAGATGGGAATAGTCGATGTTGGAGGAGTTTTGGAAAGGTAGGAACACTAATGCATTATTGGTGAATCTGTAAAATAATATGACCAATTTGGAAAACAATTTGGAATTGTACAAATAAAGTGGCTAAAATGCCAATGTCCTTTGATTCAGAGATTCTACAAGACATATATACCATGCTGGTCACTGAAGAAAAAGAAAATCCCCATATATACCAGGGTATTTATAGCAGTTTTTTGTATGTGTGTGGTAGCAAAGAAATGGAAATAAGATAGATACCTATCAACTGGGAAATGGCTAAGCAAATTGTGATATGAGAATATAATGGAATATCATTGTGCTGTAAGAAACAACAAATATGTTGAAATCAGAGAAGCATGGAAACATATATGAATTGATGCAACGTGACATAAGTAGAGCCAAGAAAACAATATATACAATGTTTACAAATACCAACTGAAAGAGCAGCCACTACAAGATAATTGAAAATGAATATTATAATATTACAAAGAGCAGACTTGAACCCAAAGAAGAGATATGAGAAGACACCTCCTCCTGACATTCCTGTTAATTTGAAGAGACAGGAACATTGCGTTTATTTTTAGATTTTTTTTGATGTATTGTTTGCCTTTGCTGATTTCTTTTTACCTTCCTCCTATCTTTCTTTTAAAAAATGTGTTGTTTTTTTCCCTTTTTGTTATATGTGATAGCTCTTTGGGAAGAGGAAAGGGAGAGATATAGGGGGAAATTTGTTATTGTTGCATCATTTTAGTTGTGTCTGACTCTTCATGACCTCATTTGGCATTATCTTGGCAAAGATACTAGAGTGGTTTGCTATTTCCTTCTCTCCAGCTCATTTTACAGATGAGGAAACTGAGGCAAACAGGGTTAAGTGACTTGCCCAGGGTCACACAGCTAGGAAGTGTCTGAGGCCAGAAAGATGAGTCTTCCTGGCTTCAGACTCAGCACTCTATCCACTGCCCCACTTAGAAGCCCAGAGGAAATTTATGTAACAGAAAAACAAAACATAGCAATGAAATTTATTTTAAAAAATAAAACACAGACCAGTCTGGTGCTTTAAAAAAAAAAAAAAGGTTGTATAACTTGGTGAGGAATTTGCCACATAGATTGCAGACAAAGGGCTTCTCACCAGAACGCACACACTGGTGCTGTACCATACTGGTGCTAAAGGGGTCTTGTTGAAAGTCTCAGGAGAGGGGAAGGGCTTATCACTGAGGTGCATGTTGTTCTGGGGCTTCAATAGGGCAGAGAAGTGTACAAAGTCCTTCCGCAGTCTAGGCAGTGGCAGGGCTTTTCACCAGTATGGGTGTGGCTGTATCTGTGGTAGGCTGAAGACCATGTATACAACCTGACACAAAATGAGCACTTGGAAAACCTTTTACCTGGATGCAGGTGCTGGTCCTGCTATAGGGATGCCTGGTGGGGAACCTTCCCACACAGCTCACAGGCATACGGCTTGGTACCACTCTGTGACTCAGTTTGACTCTGTGGCTTACTAGACTTCTTGAAAGCCCTCCCACACTATGCACACTTACAGGGCTGCTCCTCCTCTTCATTGCACTCTGCTGCTTGGGTCCCTACCTGGCTCATCTGACTGGACAAGGCTACTATAGGCTATAATGCCACTGCCTTACTGGGCTTGGGGTTCAGCCACTAGGTTGGTGACTACTTCCCCCATGCCTGGATACGCCAGTTGCCTCCTGCCTTGGTAACACCTGGTGGGGAGTCTGCTAGGAACGGGTCTATACTTCCTCGAACATTGCCTCCCACTCTTGCTATACTGAAAGGAAAGATAGACAGGTCACCAGAGGCTCTGCCATGGTTTACTGGAGTGTCTGTCTCTTCCCCAATGCAAGATGAGTCCTCATTAACATACAGGCTTCCTCTAGACTTGTGCTGAAGGTTACTACAGACGACGGTGGCTTTACATGCTGGACAGGGGTGTTGTCTCCCACATATCCATGCCTCATCCCTTCCAAAGTCAGCACTTCCGCCTTGTGTCTGAAGGTTGACTATTACGCTTAGGTTCCCAACTGCACCACTAGTGTTGATAAGAGAGAAAGTAGCACAGAAAACCTCTCCCTCAGAGAATATGTCCATGGAAGGTAGATCTGAGCTTTCATGATTCTCTTGTGAATTATTTATTGGGCAGTAATTATTATTACTTCCTGCACTGTCCACCTCATTCTTTTCTTCCCCATCATCATCCTCACATTATCAATCCATGGTCATCTTCCTGCCCTCAGTAGCTTTGTCAGCTAAGCTTCTGTGGGAGAATTCCTGGTTTGTTCTGTCAGGGCCTGGTCTGTCCCATATGCCATGGCAGATGGACACTCATGAAGGAGGCCTGAGCCTATTCAGAAATCTGAAATGGAGAAAGAAACAGGATAAAGAAAACTGTTTGATACCATGATGGTGATCAGAAAGGAACAAGGCATTCACTACAGCTCTTTGTCTTCATGGGGTATCCATACTGTGCCCATCATAAGACCACATAAGGAGTGTATTTAAGACTGAGATGTCTATATAGTTATTATGACTCATATATTTCTTGGGAGATCCCAAACATCTGTTCAACAACCAACATGGAGACAGCCAATGAAGCCCAGACAGAAAAACTCAGGGTCACATCTAAGGTCAGATCATGGTGTCACATAGAAGGAAGTGGTTCAATTTAAACAAAAGACTTCATGCTTTCTGTGAAATAAGAAAGCAGAAGCCCCCAAAAGACAGAACTACCTGGGGACAGCCATTTTCCATGCAGTCAGATCATGAATGAATTGCTCTGAGTACCAATAGTGAATTAAAGACTATGTTGTCCCAGAAAGATAAATACAGGCTCTACCTAGGAAGCCTACTCTGTAAGGAACATCTCAGACCTAGGACTTAATGTAAAGAGCCAAGAGGTAACAGGTAGGTAGAAAACCAAACCCTATTATTATAGGATCACAGAATCTTTGAGTTGGCAGGGACTTAAAAGATCATTGAGTCCTACCTCTAACCCAGAACAGGAATCATTTCTAGTATCAATGTGCCTGACGATCTCTGCTTTTATAACCCTACCTATGAACTCATTATCTTATGAGTTAGAGGCAGCTAGGTGGTGCTGTAGCGCATAGAGTAGTAAGCCTGAACTAAGAAAGACTTGAGTTCAAGTACAGCCTCAGACACTAATTAGCTGTGTGACACTGGGTAAGTCACTTAACTTCTGTTTGCCTTAGTTTCCTCAACTGTAAAATGAAGACCATAATAGCACTTATCTGGAAGAGTTGTTTCAGCACAGTGCTTGGCACCTATTAGGAGCAATGCTTATTCCCCTTTCTCCCCCTAAGGACCCTGGGGCTAATCTGCAGCTATTTCAAGAACTTTCATTTTACAAATATTATGTATCATTATTACATATGCATTATTATAATTATTACATTGCATTATAGGCATATATCAATATGTATTTGTATTTTGTACAGATATTATGTACGCAAAACTATGTTTATTTTTACTTTTTGGTAGTGTAGAGAGAAACTCATTATAAATCAGCAAGGAATGAAGGAGAAAAAAACGAGCTTACAGAAAATATGTCACAAGATCCAATTAAGCCTGATTATCCAAGGGATGAAACTGAAGAACAACAGACAGATGGTAAATGAAGAAGATCTGTCAATATTTCTATAACAATTTTCTTCAGTAATATATTGGAGTCATTATATTTGGACTCTAATATCTATCACAGTCCCTATTGAGGAAATGGAAATGACAATACTAATAATAGCTAGTATTTAGATGGCACTTTAAGGATTAGAAAGAACTTTACAAATATTATCTCACTTGATCCTCACAAAAACCCTGGAAGGTAGGTGCTGTTATTATCTCCATTTTATAGACAAGGAAACTGAGGCAGACAAAGGTTAAAGGACTTGCCCAGGGTCACACATCTGGAAAGTGGCTTGCCCACATTTGAATTCAGGCCTGCCAACATGTACTCCACTGTGCTTCTTGGCTGCCATTTCAGAAAACAACAATAGAAAAAGTGACTGGACCAGACTTAGTCACACAAAGGAAGTTGATGCAGGAGGTGATACAGCTGTGAGACTTGGTGCTGATAAATCTCAAGATATCTTAAAGAAAGGAAGATACTGAACAATTGAAAATCATTTTGATCATTATTACTGCCCCAAACATCAAGATCTACCAACCCACACTTTTACCTTTTTACTTCTGCATATTATTAATGATATCCTTCCTAAATTTATGAAATTTCATCCTTGATAGAAATGCGAGAAAGATTTGTGAGAAATGTGGGACCAGATTTCCCAAATTATATTTTATAGCCAGCCATGTCTTTTGTCACACAGTTAAACAAAAGGAGCAGAGGATTCAAGATTCCACTTTACTTATTGTTTCTTGACTATGAAAAGACTTTTGATGTGATAGAACAAAATTCAATCTTAAAAGCTTTTTATCCTCTAATGAGGTGTTTCCCATATATCTATCTATCTATCCACACACACATGTATGTATATATGCATGTATACACATATATGAATTTATACACATGTGTATACATGTATGTGTACAGACATGTGTGTGTGTGTGTGTGTGTATATCTCCTCCAGGAAGGACAGAACAGAAGAGAAAATTTATTCAGCGATCCTCTGTTACTATCATGTGAGATATAAAATCAGGCATGCTTACCAAAGGCTTTTTCTTCCACTGTCATGGAAGGCATCCATCACAGAGGCCAAATAGAAGGTGGATTCCCAGTAGATGATAAGAGCCATCAGATGTTCCCATTTGCAGACCACTCTGTGTTGATTGCATCAAGCCCTGGAGCATTTCTGAGCCTCTGACATGAGATCCATAGTCATATTGAAGAATAACACCTTAGGAAAACTAAGTAGGACCCCTATTGATTGTCCAGGATGTGATAAGTAGTTAATGTCCAGCTTATAGATCTAGTTTATCAGTAAAGGTATCTCAGAAAGAAAGGGCAGGTAGACAATAGTCTGGACCCTTGAACAGGAGGAAGAAAGCAGACTGATAGCATAAGGGAAATTGCATAATACTTTCAATCATCACAAGCTTTTTCCTGAAACAAAAATGCATTCTTTTGATACCAATATTCTTACAGTGATGATATATGGCTACATAGTATGTAATATCATTATATTCAAAGAATAAGGGAGATGATAATCCCACTATGAGCAGTAGTAGGGTCTTCTGAATTCGCTGGCTTTGTAACCCTGAGCAAATCACTAAACCTCTTGCTCCCCAAGGAATGCTTTAATATTCGAAGTTACAGACGAGTTAATGATCTATCTCGGTAGAAGGAATGTCCATACCAGGGGTTGCCTATTCCAGTGGGGGAGAAACATCCCACTCTGTTTACAAGAACATAGACCTAGAGTGAGAGAGGATCACAGAAGTCATCTATTCTAACACCCTTATTTTTCAGTCGAGGAAATAGAGGCCCAGGGCTATATCTTATAGACCTATAGAGCTTTCTAGTTCCTGGTTAGGTATGCTGGATTCATACTGGATGAAAGTCCAGTTCACATGCATGATTAATATCCCATTGCTTAATTTCTCAATAGGTTGGGGAGGATGCGAGTGGAAGGGAGAAAATTTAAAACTCAAAAAAATCAGAATTTATATTAAAAATAAATATATAAATATGACTTTGTTCATATTCTTATATCTCCTTTCAGACATAAAATATCTATATATGCAAGATTCAAAGACTTGCTAGTAAAAGCTTGATAAACTCTCTCCATTGCTTTTATCTTCAGATAAGCAGGAGAAATCGTTAGGACTTGTCTGAACACATCAAATACAGGAAAGGTCTCACATGTTTTATAGATGTGTGTCGTTATCTTTGCCAGTAGAATCCCTTTTTTAAAAAAATAAATTTATTATTCATTTTTAACATTCTTTTTTTTAATTTTTGAGTTCCAAATTCACTCCCTCCCTCCTGCCCCTTCCCTGTCTATTGAGAAGGCAAGCAATGTGTTATTAATTACATGTGTGAAATAATGCAAAAAATATATCCAGGTTAGCCATATTGCAAAAAGAAAAGCAAGAAAAATAAGAAAGTGAAAAAAGTATGCTTCCATCTGCACTCAGATTTCATCAGTTCTCTCTCTCTGGAGCTGGATAGCATTTTTCATCATGAATCCTTTGGAATCATCTTGGATTATCGTATTGATCAGAGTAGCTAAGTCTTTCACAGTTGATTATCATTATCATATTGCTATTGCTGTATACAATGTTCTCCTGATTGTGTTCACTTCACTTTGCATCAGTTCACATAAATCTTCCCAGGTTTTTCTGAAACCATTCTCCTCATCATTTCTTATAGCACAATAGTATTCCATCACAATCATATATCACAACTTGTTCAGGCACAGGATCCCTTTTTATCAGCTCCAGAGTTTTATATTGACCTGTGTCCAAAATCATCATATAGTTCTTTCATAGCTATAGGGCAGAATGTCTTGAGTAACACCAATTTCATTCTTATACCTCTGGTTGGATTTATTTGTGGTCTACTATAGTAATCCATTGCATAACTCCAATTTCTGCCATTTTTTCAACAAGGTCCCCTCTTGGGAACAACACTTGAATTCCCAAGGGCCATGCTTCTGTTTCTTGGCCTGTATCAATTTTCAAAGACCTTCAGCACATAGCACCTTTCATTTGAGGACAGCCAAGTTTCAGTCTATCACCACAAAAGTTATATGCACTGACAACACATTCACTGGTAGAAGTCCCAGACTCTCAGCCACATTTTTGTGTGTCAATGACCTGGGTCACTGTATGTCCCAGATAACTGTCTTCTCTTTTATGACTATCACCAATCCCTCCAACACATCAGAATTATGAGATATCACATCTGTATCTACATTGGTCTTCTCAAGATGGTAGTGCACAATTTACTCATGGTTGGCTAGTGCAGTAACCCACCTCTGACAGGCAATATTCAACCTACTGATGACTGGAATACAAGTATTAGTGGTTTGCTATCTCATAGAGTCACAGAACTTGAATTAAGACTTCAGTGGTCCTCTAATGTAATGCATACAAGAAACCAATCTCCACTATAATAGTGGTCACCCAGCATCTTCCTGAAGACCTTCAAGGAGGGGGAACCCACCACCACCCAAGGCAACCCATTCCAGTTTTCAACATCTCTAATTGTAAGGAAGATTTTCGTGACATTAAGTCTAAGTTGGCCTTTCTGCAACCCTTGCTCCTGGTTCTGTCCACAGAGGACAAACAGAACAAGTTCTAATCCTTTCTCCATTTGAAATCCCTTTAAATAGTAAAAAGATACCTATAATGTGTGTCCCTCACCTTGAATTTTCTCTTCTCCAGCCTGAACATGCCCAGTTCCTTTACCAGATCCTCATCACCTTGAGTCAGGACCTTTTATAATCTTGTTTGCCTTCTTCTGGATTTGTCTAATCAAACTTGAAGACAAACTGCGTTTACAGAGCCTTGGAATTAATTAGTGACACCCTACTTCAAAGCTAAGAACTTCAATTTATTTAAGGGATAATGAATCTCACCATCAGTCCTCTATAAGAAAATTCAGTAAAAGTTTCTGATACAATTCAATCTCCTGGTATAAAACTACTCCAGGCCCTCTAGGCTGGAAACTGTGTAACACAAAAGGCTTGCTCCAGTCCACATAATTCAATAATTTGAGGCAGTTGATTAAGTCCTTGAATGTCTGCTCACAACTCCTATACCAGTGATCTGCAAAGAATGCCAGAGGGCTCATACCAGATTGTTCCCTTTCGCTCTTCTGCTCCCAATTCTTCTCCAACATACCCTTTTCCCAAATGACATAAAGAGTCTTTACTGATGAAATTTCTGATAGTAATAGCCACCAAATCACAACAAAGTCTTTAGCTCTCAAAAATTCTTTGGCGTTTTGTTAAGCAAGGGACGCACTCTATGTTAAGATACTATGTGACCTATTTATTACCTGGCTGAGATTGTAGAACTGGCATTTAATTGACATCTTCAGAACATCATCTTCCAAATGGTCTAACATTAGCTCTTCCTCATACTCTTCTGAAATCTTTCCAAACATGATGAGGCTTTCTAGATACACTCATACTTCTGGGCAATTCATATCATCAACCACATTTTTTTCTTGAGCCACTGAAAAGTAGCAGATTATCTGAAATTCCTTTAGATATGAGTTCAAACTCATAGAATCCTGCTGGGAAGATGAAGGCAACTGTGATTAAGGGTCATATCTTAAACACTTCTCCCTCACATTTTTTGAAGAACAAACAGCTCAACATGTTGAAGTTACTTCCTCAATGCTTGAATGATGACATGCTGAGATACATGACTGGTGTTTCACAATGGATAACTCATGAGAGGAAGCTTTGCTCAGCTGAATCAATTCAAGATGTCCTCTGTGCCTGACCTTGTTGAATATCCTCTTGCTCTAGCTAAGAAAAAACTTTTTTGTTAACTGTTGAATGACCTCCAAGTGTCTTATTTTACTCCAAACCTAAACTAACCAGAAACTGACTTGAGTCAGGCCCAGTTCAGAACAATAATTTTTCTCTTTATTTTGCTCTGCCATTTCAAGTTGATAGTTCCCACTACACAGATCTAATACATTTAAGTTAGTAGCGTAATAAAGTAAGTGACAAGGATGACCTCACCTCCCTTTACACCAAGGTTATCACATAATCAGTGAGAAAGGGCACATATAATGGAGGGTATGTAGGCAGAAAATATACATAGAGGTACATGGGTAGGGGACATACATGTCCAGGAATCATGCATCTCTGAGTAAATTGAATGGAGGGACACACATCTAAGAAACACATGTGACTATGGGGAATATACCACGCCAGGGAAATTCCTAATCCTAAAGCACTGTTAGTGGTGGAACAAACTCTTTCCTACCTCCAGTGCTGCCTCCAATTCACCTTAGGTGTGGATCTAGACAGCTGGGTCCTTACTTCCCTACACGGTACCTCATCAGGTTATCAGGCTGAAAACTGTCATCCCTGATGAACTACCCTCTGCTGCTTTCTGTCGGTACCTTCGGTGAACTGCTCTCTTCTCTCCACTGCCATTTGCTAATCTTTAGCTGATGACTGGCCTCTTCTCCCATATGGGAAAGATTTATCAGTTCTTTTATTCATAGCCTAATTTAGCACATTGATGATTTCAGACTCCAGTCACAGAGCTAGAGAAATTCTTTGATATTTAAGTTTGTTCATCTTCTTTAATCTAAACTCTTATTTGAGTTATGGTTAGAACATTTCTGGTAACTTCTGTCATACTCCTGGGTACTAAACTGGATACCTGTAAATCATCGCATGACTTGCACTTAGCAAAATGACAAAAGAAGTGGGTCCAGCAGTGGTGAAGAGATTATTTTTCACTCCTCAATATGCCCCCTCATTATCCATGCAGATTACCTTGGGAGTGAGACTAAACACCTAATAAACATTCCTTGAGTTGAATAGTTGCCTGCCTGCCCAGTGGGATGGTATGATGAAAGAGTAGAAGAAAGAAAACATCACAGGAAAATCCTAAGTTTTAAAGTAGAAGGCATATCATTTTAGCCCAATCTCATTTCACAGATGAGCAAGCTGGAAACCTGGAAAAATTAAGCAGCTCCTAGAAAGATCTGAAATCTCAACTACAGTCAATTTCTCTAAAAAGCTTGAGTTTCAAGTTTTCTTTCCCCAATGGAACATCCACATCCAGAGATTATTTGCAGTGGAAGACTATGTACCATTCCCACCTAACCCCCAATATCAAATTCACACATAGGGAAAATAAAACTATGTCACCATGTGAGAGTTCCACTCAGATTCCATTTGGGATGACCTTCGCTTCTTTCCTGATCACCAGAAAACTGGAGTTTCTGAATGGTCATTGTGGGGTATCTCTGACAAATATGACATCACTCTGTTCTACACCCAAGACCACCCTTCAGGAACTCTTCCAGCTGTATTTTTCATGCATCCTCCTCTGGCATGTTCGCTATAAAACGAATGACTCTTAACACGTACTGCTGTAGCACAGTATTAAGTAACTTTTTAGCAATTCCACTTATAGTATTCCCTTGAAGCTATACAGACCACACAATTTCAGTCCCTTCTTGTTAGTTTCAAGATGGGCACAATGCAAAGTAATGTTCAAACAAACAAACAAGAAATACCTGGAGAAAACTCAGAGATATTGTGGTACGGTATGAATAGTAATATACTTCAATTTCAGATGATAGGGAGTTTGAATCCTGACCCAACCACTTGAATCATTTGTGACTTTGGACAAGCCACTTTACTTTCTCTTGAGCTTCAGTTTCCTTGTGTGCAAAATGAAAATGTTATACTAGAAGACTTTCGATCCTTTTTAGATTTAAGTGGATGCTCTTATGCCCCCAAGCTATTTCAAGCAGGGGTTACAATAGAATAGGTTGCCCCAGAGGTAGCATTCCTCTTCACTAAGGAAGCGTGTTGGGGAATGTTACAGAGGGGAATTCTGTACAGTTATGGATGGGTTGGACTGAAAGAACTCCCAGGTCCCTTTGTGTTGAGATAATAATTCTGTTACTGGCTGCAAAGGACTTGCCTTGGTTTGTTTGTTTATCTTCCACAGAACCTTCACAGTGCTACACATAGGAAGTAGTCAATAAGTATTTGTTAATTGATCAATGGCTTCTCAAAGGAAGACAGGCTTCACAGACGCACCATAGGCTTGCACACCACGTATGAGGCTGTGGTTTCTTAGAGATTGACAGCTAGCTACAAAGGGTTGTATGGGGTGGGGGGGGGGGGTTTGGGGGAGGAGAAAGTGAGATGACACAGTAGTAGTTATGATTTCTCTCCTGTGCCTCCCTTCTCTAGGTGAGTACTCTATTTATATGAGCAGCCCGAAAGTTTTCCCAGAACTGTACATCAGGTGGCAGCATCAGCCTTTGGATTAGTCGAATCTGATTCAAAGGCAAGCATGAAAAACAAATCATCTCCTTGGAAGACTGGCTTTGAGGAAGGCATTGTAAATTATAGCCAACGCATGAACTGAACTCTTTCTAAAGGCAGGTTGGTGGCTGCCTAGAATCTGAGCTGTGGGGCACCAAAAGGTCAGGCTACCATAGAAATCAGTGAATATTGATTAATTTTATTTCCCCATAAAACAGTCCTCTCGTACAGTATTTTGTAGCCTGGAAGTCATCCTGCCCACCCCAAAAGCCTCTAATGGGTTAGATAACAAAGTTGGAATATTGGCCCCCGGATGCCTTAGTCTATCAGTACATTAACACAGGATTAGTGTAGCAGTTTAAGAAGCTTTCCAGAAGGGCTGTTCTGGAACAAGTGGATTCCAGTGACAGGAGATGGTTACAATACGGAAGCTTGACAGTGGAGAGGGTAGAAGTCTAAGGGCAATGGACCTGTAATGACAGGCTCCAGTGAAAAGTGGTGTGTGTAGGTGAACAAGAGGAGGAGATCAAGGTTGAAGATGGAAGTACAGTCTTTCTTTACTGCTCCCCAGCTAATTAAAAATTCCATAATAGGAATTAAGGAGGAAAGAATCAGATTTCTTTGTTCCTATGCTGGGGTGGGGGATACTTAAATCTGATGACTCTGTAGTCATCTCATTTCCTATTTCCCAGGTCTCAGTTTCTCAGGCACTGTCTTTTAAAAAACCATGATGGGATCAATACCCAAATCCCAACTTGTGTATTAGTTTGCCTTTGGGGTCCCAGAGATCCAAACATTAAGTATAAAAATAGAATTAATCAACTAGCTGAATCTTTTTTTTTTTTAAGGCAATTGGGATTAAGTGATTTGCCCACGGTCATACAACTAGTAAGTGTCAAGTGTTTGATTTGAGGCTGTATTTGAACTCAGGTCCTCCTGACTTTAGGGCCAGTGCTCTATCCACTGTGCCACCTAGCTGTCCCCAAGCTGAGCCTTTTGGCAAACACTTTGTCTACCTATTTACCTGCCCTGGGGGTTGAGAGTTTCAGTCTAGGAAAGGTTGAGTAGCAGCTCTTCAAAAATCCTATTGATTGCCCTGAGAAGAAACACTCCTGAGTTATTTCTCTGTCCTCGATGTGCCTAGCCCCTGTACCAGCCCTACAGGCACGTACCAATGTCAATACATGCTTCAAGTGCACTGGACCTACTTCAACCTTGACTCCACTTAATCTTCTCTACCCCATTCCCCACTCCCATCCCAACCCACCCGTCCATTTGCTTCTACTTTAGTCTTTGTTCTCAACTGCCACCCTCAAAGTGAGTGAACAAGTGAAATAGCTTGGAAGTTGTTGGTTTTTGAAAATGATAATAATAATAATAGGGAATATTTGCATAGTACTTTGCTATATAGACTTGCAAAGCACAAATATTAATTTATTTTATCCTCATAACAATCCTAGATTATTTTACAGATAACTAAACTGAGGCAGATAGAAATTAAGTAATTTGTCTGGGGTCACATCGCTAGTGTCTGGGGCCAGATTTTACCTTGAATCTTCCTGACTCCAAGGCCAGTGCTCCATCCACTTAGCTGCCTCTTAGTAGTGATCTCAGATGGGTTCTAAAGACCCACCTCAGTGAGGTAAGGTACATCTCCCTGTTAAATCAAGGACATGGGAGATGAAATGTTTGTCCATTAACTGTATTTGAGCATAAGGTCAATTGTGCTCCAAAAGCACCCCTAAAGCAGCAGTGTTTTTCCCTACAAGAATTTTCTTGGAGAGAAGCACCCTCTTATGCATGATCCTGCAGTATTAATGTGAAGCATTGGGCTTGAGGTCAAAGTATCTGCATCTGAGTGCTGACTCTGTCATTTACAAACTTTGTGATGACCAAATTATGTCATCTCTCTGTGTCTCAGTTTCCCTATTTGTAAAAAAAAAGTTTTAAAAAACCATGGATAGGATTTGGACCAAATGCTGCCTAAGGCCCCTTCCAGCTCTAATAGTCTTTGATTTTATGAAAATTTATCTAGTTCAAAATATTTTCTCCAAAAGGTGAAGAATATAGATAAAATTTGATTCACTTAAAATATACATTATGCTAGATCCTGGATATATAAAGACAAAAATGAAACAAGCTCTTCCCTCAAGAATCATCCATTTCGCTGAAAAAAAAACCAAAGAGATGTCATAAGTCAGTTCCCCCATCTTCATCTCCTTTTCACCATAATGCATTATTGGGACCTGCATCCTAACATGGGTAGTGTTTTCCTATGGGGCGATATTATAATTGGGAGTTGGTTCCTAGCAAAGTTATTCAACATCCAACGAGTCATTTGTAGCCCACATGTCACTCCAACTTAGGCATGGTGTCCGGAAGTGGAGAGTTATTGGCCTCACTATAATACGCACTAATCAAATGACATCTGAAATGTTGTGTTGAGCCTATGGCACTATGCTCTAGGAAGGATTTTTTTTTAAAGCAGGAACATATTCAGAGGAAAACCACTGGGGTAGGGTAAGGCCTTGAGTATGTTCGATATGAGGATCAGTTGAAGGAATGGGAGGTGGTTAGCCTGAAGAATAGAAGACTTGAAAAGGAGTGTTGCAGCTTCAGCTGTTGTGAAAGAATGTCTAGACTCAATCTTCTTTGTCTCTGTGTACAGAACTGGAATCAATTGATAGACCTTCAACCATGAGTTTCATTGGTGTAAGGCAACTTAGAGGGAGAGAGGTAAATTTGGGCTTGATGTCAGGAAATACTTCCTACCAACTAGAGCTGTGCAAAGTGGAATGGCTGCCTTGGAAAGTAGTAGGTTCCCCTTGATTGGAAGCGAAGGCTGGAGCAACTGAATATAACATAGGAGGGATTCTTGTAGGCCTGCTTGTAGGTAACTAAATGGTTGTTGAGTTCCCTTCTAACCCAGAAATGTAGTGATTCTGTGAACTCTGGATTCACATCACTTATACAAAGGCACAGAGATGAGAGAATACAGGGGAATAATAGATAAAATTGGAAAAAGTAATTGACTGGTACCCTCAGTGGAAATAGAGAAGTTTGGAAGGATGAGTTTGCATAGAGAAATTTTGAGGTCTATTTTTGGATACGTTAAGTTGAAAATGTCTACGGGACATCCAGGTGGAGATGTCCAGCAGAAATTTGGCCAAGCAGAAATGAAATTCATGAGAAAAATGAGGGCTTTATGTGTAAATTTAGAAATCTATAAATGAATGAATGAAGACATTAAGAAGTACAGATTAGGTATTAATTAGAAAGCTTCCAAAGCTAAAACTGTCTTAATATAACAAGTGCCAATAGAGTCGTATAGAAATAATTGCTATCACTTCATAGGAGGACAAGATGGCTGGGTTAGAAATGGTCAGGTAGGCTTCATAAAAGAGATGGGAATTGAATTAGACCTGGAAGAATTTGGATTCATGGAGACACTGGAGTGTCTGTCTTGATTCTCTTCCTACCATTTGATTTCTTCTCATTCTTCTTCAGGGAATTATAATCCTTCTTCCATCCTGTAATTATGAGTGCCACCACCACCACCAAAGATACTGTTTCTAGCCCTCTTCTCTCAACATTTTCTGCCTTAGTGATTTCATTTACTCATTTTGCTATATAAAGATTGCTAAACAAATGATTCCTAAGTCTATAATCCAGTCACTATCTTCCCTGAGCTTCATTGCCCCATCTTCAAATGCTGTTCAAATATCCAACGCAACACTTTAAACTCAACATATCCAAACTCTTTTCCCCTAAATCTGTTTGTCTTCCCACCTACCCTTTTTCTGATGGCACCAGTAATCCACTGCTCAAAACTCTCTCACACAACCTTCATAGCCAATCACATCTACATCCCAATCTGTTGTTCAAGTATCTGCTGCAGCTGGGGGAACCAAACACAGAAGGGGAAGAAAAGAAAGGCCCCTCCCTTTTCCTTAGGTTACAACTGCCTTTGTCTCCAGCCTCTCTCCACTATGCTGAGAGTCTCTAGCAACTAATCATAGGATCAAAGGTTTAGAGACAGAAAGTCATCCACTTTCATTTTACAGATGGGGAAACTGAGTCCCAAGAAGGCTAAGTGACTTGCCCAATGTCACACAGGTTGTAGGTGGCAGAGCCAGAATTTAAAATGGAGCCTTCTAACTTCAAATTTGTTTTTTCTGCTAAACCATGATGTTTGTCTTCACCTATTCTTATACATTAGTATAAGCATTCATCTCAAGCTGTACAAGGAAATTCTGGTAGAAAACTTTACCTGTCTTGGAAGACATTTGTTAGGTCATCAATCTCTTTAGAAAGAGGTTATTCAAGTGGTTTCATTGTTCAGGAAACCTTAGATTATCTCTAGCCAGTATTCAGGCTGTCCTGATTCCTTTCCTCTTACTCTCTTCTAAATTCTGCATCCGGCTTCTGACCTTATCACCAAACTGAAATTGCTCTCTCCAAAGTTATGAATTATCTCTTAATTGCCTCATTTAATGGCCTTTTCTCAGTCTCTCCCAAGCTTTTGACACAGCTTCTCACTAATACTTTTCTCTAGGTCTCCATGGCACTATTCTCTTTTGGTTCTCCTCCTATATTGCCTAATGACTCTTCAGTCTACTTTCCTGGTTCTTCATCCTTGTCATGCCTACTAACTATGCATGTGCATCAAGGCTCTGTCATAGGCCCTCTTTATCTCCAGACTCTCCATTAGTGATTCGATTAGCTGCCATGGCTTCAATTTTCATCTCTTTGCACCTGATTCCAAACTCTATATATCCAGCCATAAACTCTCTCCTGAATCTGAAAATTCAACATCATGTACTCCTGGTTGAACATTTCAAACAAGTCACATAGTCACTTCAAATTCAACAGGCACAAAACAGAGCTCATCTTTTCTCCAAAATCCATCCTTCTTCCAAATTTTCAGTTGCTGTCGAAGGCATCACCATCCTTTAAAACCTTCATCTTCAGGAACTTCCAATCAATTGTTTTCATTAAAATGGGTAGGTGGACTAATTGTATCCAAGGTTCTTTCCATAGTGCCCTTCCTCCAAAACTCCCTTGTGTTTAACTGCTTTGTATTTGCTTCTGTTAATTCACTTTATATTTACTCTGTATGTACTTGTATATATATTTGTTGTCTCTCCCTTATGAAGGATTGTTTCATTCTTTGAACTTATATCCCAATGAATACATTGACTAACCCGTAGTAGGTACTTAAATGCTTGTCAATTAATTGATTCCATCTCTAGCAATCCATAAATCTGTATATGGTTTTTTTTCCAAACTCTTTGCTGATGCTAGATAGGTCATAATTTTTCTAAACAGGTAGAAAAGATAAGGACAAGAAGCTCAGGATATTGGGGGTGGAGTTGGATAGAATGAAAACTAAAATCTAGCCAAATCTGTGCAAGACATAACAAGTCTGTGCTAAATAGAGCAGGTGGATGGGATACCTCTGCCAACTTCCTGCTGTGTCCAGGTTATGACCAAGGAATCACTCATCATTCTCAATTTCAATGAACAATACACCTTATTTTTGTAATTGTATGTGGCATGAAAGCATACTTATCCTTAATAAACATTCACCTGGTGATTATGAAATTTAATGAGACGGCAAAACCCTGAAACCTGAGCCTTTACACAACAATGTTTTCCTCCTGTGTTTCTTAAAACAGACAAATATTCTCCATTAATCGGCATTTTGTGTTGGTAATGTCTCTGTTTCAGGCATCAGCAAAGGTAACCTCATAAAAAGTAGGTACTAAAGATCAGATGGGTGTGCACATGTGCCCTCTTTTTGTTCACATATGTGACCTTGAATTGCAGTTGCTATGGCAACAACATTTTTGCAGGAGAAAAGTGTTGGAGGGACAACACTTGAAGTAAGTAAGGGGGTTGGGAAGTTAAGCACTTAAGCCGATTTGCCGAGCTTGCCCATCTCTTCCTATCCCTTCCTTTCCTCCTCTCCTACCTTTTCTTTCTCTTAAGAAAAAAACTTTGCTAGAGAACAATGATATTCATTCTTATAATAACAACTTTTATTTGTAGCACCCTGCAGTATTTAAAGTACTTTCAATTGTGTTGTCTTTCTGGTCCTATTTGTTTCTAACAATAACCTTATGAAGCAGGTGGGGGACGTATTTCCATTTTATTGATAAGGAAACTTTTCTTATTTGAGACTCATAACATCACTGTCAGGTAGGTACTAAATATTATTATCTACACTTTGTAGATGAAGAAACTGAGGCTCAGAGAGGTTAGATAACCTGCTGCTGGTCACACAATTAGTCCATGTTTACAGGATGACTTGAACCCAATCTTCCTAATTCCAAGTTTAGTACCTCATCCATCTTTATGGGATCATAGCTTTTGAGATTTAAGGGATGCTATAGATCATGTAGATCAAACCCCTCCTCATTTTATAGATGAGGAAACTGAGGCCCAGAAAAATTGAATGGATTGCCCAAGATTGCATAAGAAGTGGCAGAGCTCAGATTCAAATCCAGGTCTTCAGACCTCAAATGAAGCCTTCTAAAGCATTCTGCTACATCCTAACACACTGATGTTTTGAATGACAAAATCAGGATCCAAAATATCTTCACAAGCTAGGATGGTGGCTGTGGACAGGATCTAATAGGATGAAATTTAATAGTGATAAATGTAGTCTTATGCTTGGGTTTGAAACATCAACTTCACAAATACAAAATGAGAGGGGCCTAGTTAGACAGTGGTTCATGGGAAGGGGGCGGGAATCTGGAATAGTTAGTAGTATGGTAGCTGAATATGAGCCAACACTATGCCACTATAGGCCCCCTCTCCCCCCCCAAAAAAGCTAAAACTCTCTAGCGCAGTGTTAAGAGAGATATCCAAGACATGAGATGGGGATCCCATTATACTCTGCATTGGTGAGACCACATAGAGATTATTGACTTTCATTTTGTTCATCACATATTAGCAAGGAAGTAAGCATAGTGATAAACTAGAAAGCATCAAGGAGAAAGTAAACTGAAATGATGTAGGACTTCAAGAAGATGCTATAGTTGTAAAGCACTTAGCATAGTGCCTGACACATAGTAGGAAATTAATAAATGTTTGTTAATAATTACAATAATAAGCCTTTATAGAATGCCTATTGTGTGCCAGGCACTGTGCTAAGTGCTTTACAAATATTATCTTCATTTGATTTCCACCTCTGTATGCAGATCAGTTGAAGTATCTACCAATTGCATCATTATTAATGTTGCTAATATCAACAATAGCCACTCATATTTATGGAATATTTTAAGGTTTGCAAAGCATATTCATTACAACAAATTGTGAAATAATTATTACCAGAATTATTATGAATAATAATTAATAAAATTATGGCCAGAATTATTACCCCTATTTTGTAGATAAGAAAACTAATTCTTAGAGAAGTGAAGTGACTTCTCCATGGTCAAACAATTAACAAGTATCATCCCAGATGTTTTTACTCAAAGACCATTATAAAAGTGAGTACCTTAACCAATTCAATTCACCTCTACAGTGAAGGCCTTGGTTTCCTCAAATGTTCAAAATAAGGGGATTGAAGCAGATGATCACTAAGATTCTACAGTTCTGTGATTCTATATTCCATGCTCCTTGGTCTTATTTTTCTTTATTTTTCACATTATAATAATATTTTGTTTTTCCCCAATTGTATCTAAAAACAATTTTAACATTCGTTGTTTTTATTTTAATTTTGAGTTCCAAATTCTCTCTGTCCCTCTATCCCCTCCCCTTCCCTGAGACAGTAAGTAATGTGATATAGGTTATACATGTGCAATCATGTAAAACATTTTTATATTAGTCCTTTTGTGGAAGAAAACTCAAACAAAAAAAGAAAAGAAGGAATGAAGGAAGAAAAAAAGAAAGGAAGGAAGGAAGGAAGGAAGGAAGGAAGGAAGGAAGGAAGGAAG